>NC_037539.1:16361083-16364900 GCF_001531365.2 Cynara cardunculus var. scolymus | reverse complement strand
GAACCAGAAGTGCTGGTTAGAAGGACAAGAGGACCGATGGAAGAGAAATCCATTATTTTTCTAAGTGTGGATGTTGAACCAGCGGCCGATGAAATATAATTCCATTGGTTTGCTAAGTATGTATGTGGAACCAGAGGACCGATGGATGAGAAATCCATTATTTTTCTAATGGTTTATCATATATGGTGATCATCAGAATCGTCATACTGGCCTATTATCTGTAATGAAAGCAAGAATGTGTACTCAAAAGAGGTGTCAAGGATTTCTAGATTATGTAATTGATGCCAAGAAAGAGAAGGGTAAGCAAGAATTAATCCCGATTGTTAGTGACTATTCTGAAGTTTTTCCAAGAGATTTATCCGGATTGCCACCAGACAGAGTTATTGAATTTGGGATTGATTTAATACCCGGAGTAGCGCTTATAGTCAAAGCACCATACAGATTAGCTCCATCAGAGTTAAAAGAATTGGTTACACAATTGAAGGATTTGTTTGACAAATGATTTATCAGACCAAGTACTTCACCATGGGGAACCCCAATTTTGTTTATGAAAAAGAAAGATGGTTCTATGCGTATATGTATAGACTATCGGGAACTGAATAAATTGACTATAAAGAACAAATATCCGTTGCCAAGAATTGATGATTTGTTTGATCAATTAGTGGGAGCTAGTTACTTCTCCAAGATTGATTTACGATCAGGCTACCATCAGCTGAAAGTTAAAGAAGAAGATATTGCTAAAACTGCCTTTCGAACCAGGTACGGACATCATGAATTTTTGGTGATGCCATTTGGGTTGGCTAACGAACCTGTAGCTTTCATGGATTTAGTGAATCGAGTATGTAGTGAATACCTTGATAAATTTGTCATTGTATTTATCGATGATATTCTCATATACTCTAAAACCAAAGAAGAGCATGCAGAACACCTTCGGTTGATACTTGAGCTTTTGAAAAGAGAAAAGTTGTATGCAAAACTGTCAAAGTGTGAATTCTGGTTAGGAGAAGTTCAATTTTTGGGGCATGTTATATATGAGGCAGGGGAAAAGGTAGATCCAGCAAAGATTGAAGCTGTTGCAAAATAAGAAGCACCAAAGACACCATCGGAAATTCGAAGTTTCTTAGGATTAGCAGGCTACTACCGCAAATTTATTCAAGACTTCTCCAAAATAGTCGTGCCTTTGACCAAGTTAACTCGGAAGAATGTCAAATTTCAGTGGGAAGAAGAACAAAAGAAAGCCTTTCAATTATTAAAAGATCATCTTTGCAGTGCTCTAATATTGACTCTACCCGACGGAACAAAAGATTTTGTAGTATACAGCGACGCGTCAAAGCTTGGTCTAGGATGTGCCTTGATGCAAAGGGGGAAAGTTATATCATACGCATCTCGGCAACTTTAGTACCCGACTCATGATATGGAATTGGCAGCCGTAGTCTTCGCATTGAAAATATGGAGACATTACCTTTTGGGAACCAAATGCCAGATTTACACCGATCACAAGAGTTTGCAACACCTGTTCAACCAGAAGGAATTAAATATGAGGTAGCGTCGATGGATCGAACTCGTTAATGACTATGATTGTGAAATACTCTATCATCCGGGAAAAGCAAATGTGGTGGCCGATGCTTTAAGCAGAAAAGAAAGAAGTTGAACCATCAAGTCGGTAGCAATGAGAATAAATTTAACTCCGGATCTTCATAAAGAGATACAGAGATACCAAACAGAGGCTGTCAAAGAAGATCATTTAAAGGTAGAAAGATTAGGTAAGATGATTGCTACCTGTGAAAAGAATGATTAAGAGATTCTATGCTTCCAGAACCGGATATGGGTACCAAACCATGGGAATACACGGGAGACCATTTTGAATGAAAGCCACAAGTCCCGTTATTCGATTCATCCAGGTACCAAAAATATGTACAAAGACCTAAAAGTATTTTATTGGTGGCCTGGTCCCAAGAAAGACATAGCAGCATATTTGGAACGATGCTTAACTTGTCTGCAAGTCAAGATTGAGCACCAAAGACCTTATGGAAATCTGCAATCATTAGAAATACTAATCTGCAAATGGGATCACATTACGATAGACTTTATTATGAAACTACCCCGAACCCCGAAAGGTTATGATGAAATTTGGGTAATAGTGGATCGACTATCAAAATGTGCACATTTCCTACCAATGAAAGAAACATATTCTTTGGAAAGATTGGCTCAAACCTACTTCAAGGAAAGTGTGACTAGACATGGTGTTCAATTGTCTATTATTTCTGACCGAGACAGTCGTTTTACTTCGAAATTTTGGGAAAGTTTGTAAAGAGCTTTGGGGTCACAGTTACGGTTAAGTACGACTTATCATCCTCAGACAGATGGCCAGAGTGAAAGAATTATTTAGACTCTCGAAGACATGTTAAGAACCTGTGTTATAGACTTCGGGGGATCATGGGAGGATCATTTACCGTTGATAGATTTTGCCTACAACAACAACTATCACTCCAGCATACAGGCGGCACCTTATGAAGTCCAATATGGAAGAAAATGCCGAACACCGTTGTGTTGGAATGAGGTAGGTGAAAAGCAATTAACAGGGGATATTATGCAAACAACGTCTAAAAAGATTGAAAAGATTCGAGCACGAATCGAAATAGCTCAAGATCAATAGAAAAGTTATGCCGATAAACGAAGGAAGCCGATCAAATTCAACATAGGTGACTTCGTGATGCTAAAGGTATCTCCATGGAAGGGTGTTATGTGGTTTGGAAAGAAAGGTAAACTTAGTCTAAGGTATATTGGACCGTTCAGAATCTGTAAAAGGGTTGGGCCGGTAGCTTATCAATTGGAGTTACCAGAAGAACTCAGTCAGATTCACAACACCTTACATGTGTCAAATTTGCGCAAGTGTTTTGCAGATCCAAGCTTAGCAATACCACTTCCAGAGATTAAATTGGATAATAAGTTGAATTTTGTTGAAACATGTTATATTCGGGTTATTAAATAAGATTTAATAATTTAAATCTTTACTTTTATGTAAATATTTTATATTATAGTGCATGTGAGTGTGGAATTGTGATGGGAGGCGGTTTATGCACTTGCTATTTATAGCAARTGGATATGAAAGGAAAGGTTTTGTTGTTGGATATTCTGGAGAACAAAAATCAATTGAGAGTAAAGACTGAAGGAGGATTTGCAGACTTGAATTTAATCCAAAATCAAAGGTGAGTGTATTAAAGCTTGGAGTATAAATTGTTTGCATACAAATCAGTAGTTATTGGAACTGGTTATTATGATTTATATTACATTATTGAGCGGATATTCCTTAAATCATCCAAGTGTTGACCGGTTTATTCTTAAACCGCTCAAGTGTTGTCCGGACTCAACCCTAAACCGGTCAAGAGGTGATCGGATTAATCATAAATCGCTCAAGAGGTGACCGAATCTCATTTAAATCGGTCAAAGGTTGGGCGATGTATTGTCCGGATTGTTTTAAATCGGTTAAGTTGTGAGCGGGGTATTGTCCGGACTTGTTATCCGGACAAAGATATTGACTTAATTCTAAGTGTTAACCGGACAAAGCTTATACGAGGTGTTGTCTGGATTGTTGACCGGAGATAATGGTTACTTTTGATATTCTAAGTGTTTATCCGGATTTCATATCCGGACAAGGTTGACCGGACTTCGAATCCAGTTAAAGTGTTAGAAAACTTTGAGATATAATGGTGGTGTAACCATCAGAGAGATGTAATTGCGGTGTAACCGCGAGAGAGAGATCAAATGGTGGTGTAACCGCGAAAGAGATGTAATGGCGGTGTAACCGCGAGAGAGA
>NC_037539.1:16355383-16360003 GCF_001531365.2 Cynara cardunculus var. scolymus | reverse complement strand
ATGAATGACATCTAGTACTCATAAATGTATTTCAAGAAAGTTTTATTTTGTTAATCTGTATTCTGTAAACGGTGTTACAGTTTGTGTTATGAGTATGATGATGTGGATTATCTGTACATGGAATATGTGGGTCGTTATAAAACACTCGAGGCAGTGAACGATAAAAAGATCAAGGTGTTGAGAAATAAGGAGATCAGCTTGGTGAAAGTTCAGTGGAAATTTCATAAAGGTTCAGAAGCAACATGGGAACTGGAATCTGAAATGAGAACCCGTTACCCTTGGCTATTTGATTAAATGAATTCTGGGACGAAATTCTTTTGAGGGGGAGATAATGTTATAACCGGGTTTCAGACAACCTGGGTTGAGGTAAATTATACATGATTATTATGTGAATTATATGAGGTATGCATGTTTAATTTAGAAATGTATGAATCAGGTATGCATGTGAAAATAATATTGTGTATACATATAAGAAAAACAGTATGTGTATGTGAAAGTACATGTGCGAGTAAATGGTCTTATGTGAAGATATCTTCATAGTTATGAAAGGTTTGGTTTTAAAAATGATATCTTTCACCTCCCAAAACTATTGATATAGTTAAAATAATCTCCACTGCCTTGTGAGAGTATTTAAAGAAAGAAAAAGGATAAGATTTCTATCTTATCACTTTATTTGAAGAAAAATCCAGCTGAAGAGAAATATGTGTTTTTTGGCGGTGAGAGTGTTCTTGGAGAAGAAACTGTTGCTCAAAATTGTTCAAAGAACCAGTTTGCTATAACCTGCAAAATCTGTGTTGATAAGGTGAGTTTTGATAAACTAAAACCTTTATATTTATGGTTATATAAACTGTTGGTGGTAAGCCCCATAACTCATAATGTAAAAAGTAATGAAAAACAATAAGTGATGAAGAACCAGAGGATCGATGAAGATATCAAGGCAGAAGCGACTAAGTCTGGAGTATAATAAGAGGACCGATGGACGATCTGGGATGCGATGGAAAGAGCATCATTCTTTGGTCATCAACACTTAGTGAATTCTCCAGCAAATCATCCAGAAGCATACAGCGAAGATCAAAAGATAAGGATGATTCACCACACCATGAATGACAGCTAGAGATGACATGTCAACAGCTAGATTTCTAGTTTATCTTTAATACTAAAGTTTATCCATAGAATAGATAAACGTTATCTGTTAATAGAAGATTAGCTAAAATGTCTCATTAGATAGTTATCTTCTCATTAGCTGATTGGTATAAATAGGTGATCTGACCTATTGTAAAAAGAGTCGCTTGAATAGATTTACGTTCTTCTTATAATAAAAGTGAAACCTTTGAAGCTCAAGATTGTTCTTAACTGTTTCTTAATTTCTACTTGAGCATTCATAACTTTCTTCGTTAAATCACTATAATTTTGTTATTCTTAACTAGATTATTAGTGTTATTGAGAGATCTGGGATCAACAATTGGTATCAGAGCAAATTGATTGAATTTCCAATCAAAACGATCAATCAAAAATCTCTCAATTTTTGATCTTCTTTCTTGTCAAGAACACAAATCTTTCTCTTCAAAATTCTCATTGCCAACTGGAATTCTGCTTATAATGTTGGCTCCCTCACCAAGCCTCCAACTCTTCAACGAGAAGAATATCCACAATGGAAGATCAGAATGGTGAATTTTTCTTGGAAGGAATGGACAGGAACCTCCTGTGATCTATAATGGAGGGCCCATACATTCCACAAACTCTTGTCCCAAGAGTTCCAGGAACAAACACCACGGCTGAAATTCCTGCCTACTACATGCCCAAAGATGAAAAGAATTGGGATGAAGATGACAAGGAAAAGTAGAAACTGACAAAAAGGCCAAAAGGTTGATAATCATGGCCCTACCAAATGAAATCTTCCAATCCCTCGAAGCATGTTCCATAGCCAAGGAACTATGGGATGAACTGGCAAGCCAACTGGAAGGAGGAGTAAAGACAAAGAAAAATCGTAGAGCACAATGTCTCAACGAATATACAAATTTCAAGGCCCTCCCTGATGAACCGATACAGAAAACATACAATCGCTTCAACACATTGATCAATCATTGTCGTCGAAACGATATTATCAGAACCAAGGAAGAAAACAGCGTTTTATTCCTAAAAAGTCTAGGCGTGAATGGACTCAGCTATCTATGTCCCTTCAAGCAAACCAGGACCTCGACGGCTGGTCTCTTCATGACCTGTATGGAACACTTGCAGAACAAGAGAGCGACATTATGAAGAAAAAGGTATCCATCGGTGGACCTCTTGCTCTAGCTGCCGATGAAAAGAAAAAATCAAGGACCTCTACCAAAGAACACAAAAAGAAAGGCAAGAAAGCATTAGTAGTAGAATCGGAATCTGAAGAAGAAACTTCTGACTCAGATGACGAAATTAGAGCTTTTGCCTTGATCACAAAGCAGTTCCAGAAGAAGTTCATCAGAAAACCCTATGAGCGAAAAGAGTTTAAGAAAGAAAGATACCAGTCATCCTATGAAAGGAAACCATCCAAATTTCATCAGAGGGACGATAGAAGAGATGGTAGAGAAGAACGGGAAGAAAGAAGAGAAGAAAGGAGAGACGAAAGATAAGAGGACAAGGTTGGAAGGAAAAATGACCTCCGATGCTTCGGGTGCGGAAAACTTGGTCATTTTTCAAAAGAATGCAAAGGACGATTGATCAAGGATGCTGACTACTATAAAAATAAATACAAGTATAATTCTAGAGAGCGAAGCTTGATGGCCGAAAAAGAAAATTGGGTGTCTGATTCATCATCAGACGAAGAAGACAAAGCGCTCATCTGTCTAATGGCCACGTCCAATGCAGAATCCACATCTAACTCTGATGACCAGGTATGCAAGTCTTTCTCCAATGAAACCAACTCTGTTCCATCGGAACTAGAGTTAAGAATGATCAAACTTCCAGAAGATTTCTTGAAATTAAAAGAAAATTTAAGTTTTGAAAAATCTGAAAGATTAAAAGCGGAAAAAGAAGCAAGTTTCTACAAAAGGGAGATTGACCTTCTAACCGAAGAAAAGGCTGAACTAGCAAAGGAAAAGACTCGTATTAGTGTACCCTTAAGAAATCAGAACAAGTTAAACTTCTGGAATTAAACAAGCGAATAAGTAAGGACCTAGAAAAAGAAAACTAAGGCCTTAAAGGAATCTGAGGCAGAGAGACTAAATTCAGTTGCTCTTAAAGATTTCTTTCAAAAAGAGCGGGAAATTCTTCACTAGAAGCTTCAAACTAATGAACTTCTGATGAAAAAGTATAAAGATGCCCAAGAAGTTTTTGAAAAACTAAACGGTCAAAAGGATACTCAAGGGATTGGATTCAATGAATTGGATTCCTTCATCGATTCAAAGAAATCCACCCTTGAATCCACTTTCAAACTTAGATGCATTCAAAAACCCGACTTTACTCCAAAACCAAAGGCAAACTTTAAAAGAGTTAAAGTCGACGAAAAAACTGTCGTTTCAAGACAGGATTTTGATAATATGGTATACGAGAAAAGTACAAGTAAGAATTCTGATGAAAGAAATGACATTTATAAACCAGAGATTATTGAAAATCCTATTGTAAAACCAGAATCTCTGACTGTTAATACTATCTCATCAGCAAGTACTATTGATACAAAGGTGAATCCGAATAAGGAGCCATCAACTAATGAATCAATGAATCTCCCAAGTAAAATTGAGAATTCATTGAAATCAGAATCGATGAAACCTCAAGAAGATCTCTAAAGCATCAATCTCTGAACCCACATCTTCTGCTCCAATCATTGTTAATTCTGACTTTGAGAAATCAGCAAGAGACTTTCTCGATTCTGAATCTGAATAAGAGATAAGTTGTGAATCACCAAATATCATTGAGAATAAGAAACTTAGAAAATTCAAATCCTCAATGAAATCTTATATTCCTTCATCGATGAAATCTTCAGATACAGAAAAAGGAAAACTGAAAGATGTCAAATCTGCCAATGATAACTCAAAAGGCCTTAGTACTCCATTCAGGTTCATCAAGTTTACTCGTGACCAAAAACAGAAGTGGCCTGCCCCTACTAAAAGTAATCACAACTTTTCTTTCCATCCAGCTAAAGAAAAGCAAACCTTCCTCAAGGGAAAAGAAGTAAAGTCAAAGCCTTCTTCAAATAAAAAATCTGAACTAGATAGGAAGTTTTAAAAACAACCGATGCTAGGAATTCACACCTAGATTTACTTCTTCGTTTTCATCGAATAAAAAGAATGTTAGACAAACAAATACAAAACATCATTTTTGTCAATGTTTAACTCTTTTACAAAACTTGAGGAATCACATGATGACACATCACTGTCCCTTCACATAACACGTTTATCGATACAAAGTAGGACCCAATGAAAACGTGAAAAAGCCCAAATCCAAGGGCAAGGGAAATGCAAATAAACCCAAGCCTGCAAAGGCTAAGGGAGATAAAAAGAGTGCGACATCCCCAACTAACAAACGAGGACCCATTATTAAATGGGTACCTAAATCCCCTTAATTTGTCTTGCAGGACCAGCATGTGCAACCATGGTACATGGACTCAGGTTGCTCCAGGCACATGACTGGTGATAAAAGTCAGTT
>NC_037539.1:16351576-16354407 GCF_001531365.2 Cynara cardunculus var. scolymus | reverse complement strand
AATCGAACCTTAGTGGAAGCAGCAAGGACCATGCTTGCTTCATCGGAGTTACCCATCACATTTTGGGCTGAAGCTATTTCAACTGCATGCTTCACCCAAAATCGATCAATCATAAACAAGAGACACCAGAAGACACCTTATGAGCTCATCAATCACAGAAGACCAAATGATAAATACTTTCATGTCTTTGGGTACAAATGTTTTGTACTCAATGATAGAGAACATCTTGGTAAATTTGACAAGAAAGCTGATGAAGGAGTCTTTCTGGGCTATTCTCAAATCGCCAAAGCCTACAGAGTCTACATCAAAAGGACAAAAATAGTCATCGAAAGCATCAATGTGTCATTTGATGATTCCACTTCAAAGACTTCTGGACACAACAGTTCAAAACTCGGACTTCAAAGAAGAGCATCTGATTTATTACTTAGCAAACCCAATGAATCAGAGTTAGCTCAACTATTTGAAGACATCTTCGATGAAGAAGTAATTTCTGGACAAGAGCCTAATGCAAAATCTATCTCCAGAATCAATGTTGAACATGCAGTCTCCAATGCTGAAGGTACTTCTATCACAGAAACTCATGTTACTTCACCATCTACTTCTCCTGTGTCTTCCGATCATGATCGAGAACCAGAGTCTAACTCTAGAAATGATCTCGCCGAGGGGGAGCAAGCAGTTCCATCAGTTGATGAAGAACTACATCCTGTTGCTTCAGAACCTCAATCAAGCACCAAGTGGACAAAAGATCACCCACACCACCAAATCATTGGTGATCTAACCTCTGGTGTCAAGACGAGATCTGCCACTGCAAATGAATGTCTCTTCGCCAACTATCTAAGCATGATAGAACCAAATAAGATTTCTGAAGCCCTACAAGACCCAAACTGGATAGATGCAATGCAAGAAGAATTACTCCAGTTTGAATGAAACAAAGTATGGTCCCTTTTGCCTCTACCCAAAGGGAAGATGGCTATAGGAACCAAATGGGTCTTCCGGAACAAGAAGGACGAAGATGGCATCATAATAAGGAACAAAGCCAAACTTGTTGCAAAAGGCTATTGCCAGGAAGAAGGAATTGATTACAATGAAACATTCGCTCTCGTTGCAAGACTTGAAGCCATCAGAATGTTCTTAGCCTATGCCGCTCATAAAGGCTTTAAAGTCTATCAGATGGATGTCAAGTCTGCCTTCCTCAACGACAAACTTCAAGAAGAAGTTTACATGCAACAGCCACCTGGGTTCAAAGATCCACAACATCCAGACTACGTCTACTTTCTGGATAAAGCTCTCTATGGGCTCAAACAAGCACCCAGGGCCTGGTATGAAACTCTATCTACCTTTCTCATCAATAACGGCTTCGAAAAAGGTACAATCGATACAACCCTYTTTCTCAAAAAGCATAAAGGTGACATCTTACTTGTTTAAGTATATGTGGATGACATCATATTTGGTTCTACACATGAAAAAACATTACGAAAAATTCTCAGAATTGATGAAAAGTAAATTTGAGATGAGTAAGATGGGAGAACTAAACTTCTTCCTTGGCCTTCAAATAAATCAAACTTTAGAAGGAATTTTCATCAATTAGTCCAAATATGTGATTGACCTTCTGAAGAAATACTCTATCTCAAATTCATTATCAATGAGAACACCCATGGCTACAGGAGCTAAGCTTTTTGCTGATCCATCAGGCAAATCTGTAGATGTAACAACCTATAGAGGCATGATTGGATCACTTCTGTATCTAACTGCTAGTAGACAAGATATAATGTTTGCCACATGTCTTTGTGCAAGATATCAATAAAATCCTAAAGAATCGCATCTCTCTGCAATCAAGAGGATCTTTCGATACCTTAAGGGAACCCCATCCTTGGGTCTCTGGTATTCAAAAAACTCTTGCTTTGATTTAATAGCCTATACAGATACAGATCATGTAGATTGTAAGATTGATAGAAAGAGTACGTCTGGAAGCTGTCAACTCTTGGGGGACAAGCTAGTAAGTTGGACATCCAGAAAACAAAATTGTGTCTCAACATCAACAGCAGAAGCAGAGTATGTTGCTACTGCTAGTTGTTGTTCACAAGTTCTCTGGATGAAGATTCAGCTTAAGGATTATGGTTTCAATTATGACAAAATTCCTATCCTCTGTGACTCCAAAAGTGCAATAGCAATCTCTGCCAATCCAGTGCAGCATTCCAAGACCAAGCATATCGATGTAAGGTACCATTTTCTAAAAGACAATGTTGAAAAAGGAAATATAGAAATGTACTTTGTTCCAACTGAGATTCAACTTCCTGACATCTTTACAAAGGCTCTTGATGAGAAAATATTTTTATTCCTAGTCAGCAACATGGGTATGCTGAATCTCACCACTTAAAGGCAATCATTACCTTGAAACCAAAGATCTTTCATATCTCATGGTTATGCCTATAAGTGATATATAAATTCTTAGCCAGAAACTTCAAGAATTCTAAACCAGAGCCTCTGGTCATAAAGATCAGAGCCTCTGGCTATGTAGATTCACTTTGATTAAAGTTTTTGGCAAACAAACACCATCGCCTTTGAACCACAACTCCTCTGGTCCAAAGCAAATACTTAGTCATTTTTACAAAGTATTCTCCTACCAACCAGAGCCTCTAGTTATATAGACCAGAGCCTCTGGATTCCTACTCCTTGTCACCAGAACGCCTCTGGTCCCAAAGACTTTCCCTCTTCCGTGTAGACTACTCACTACTTTCATAACATTCTCTTGGCTTCCCAACCAGAGCCTCTGGTTCCAAAGACCAGAGCCTCTGGATTCGAAATCTTTGGCACCAGTGCTCCTTTAGTCT
>NC_037539.1:16349881-16351476 GCF_001531365.2 Cynara cardunculus var. scolymus | reverse complement strand
CAATCTGCAGCAAAGTAGCCTGGCTTGCCACATCTAAAGCATCCTTCTTTCGACTCTTCCTTCTTCTGCTCCTCTACCTTCTATGAAGGCTTCTTCTCCTTCTCACTTGCCTCAGATCTACCACCCTTTGTGAAGGTTCTTCTGTTGAAACTCTTGTACTCCTTCCTCTCACCACCCTTTCTGTATTCTCTGGTGATCAAGKCCAGAGTTTTCATCATCTCCTTCATCGAGACTTCTTCATCAGAACTCTCCTCACTCTCTGCTATCAGGATCTTCTTCTTCTTCTTCTCCTTCTCTTCCTTCTTTGTTTCTCTMCCCTTTCCAGAGCTGCCATCCTCTRCAAGCAGAGCAAGCGGACCACCATAGTTCTTCTTCATTTGTAGAACTTGAGGCTCTTGACTTTTAAGAGAGCCAAATAAGTCAGCCAGAGTCCAAGCTTCCAAATCYAAGGTGGCCTTCATAGACATGGTTAGGTGCATCCATTCAATTCYAAGGCTCTTCAAGAACAGAGAGTTGTTGTCCTCTTCCATTCTCATTACTCCATACCTTTTGCAATTGTTAATAAGAGTGTCTAGTCTGGAGTATGTGTCCGACAGGGATTCACCCTCCTTAGCCTTGAAGCTGTGGTATTCATCAATGCAAATTGCTCGATTATTCTTTAGAGTTTTCTTACCTCCCTCAATCTGTTTTTCTAATTTTGCCCAAATATCCATGGACAGTTGGCAGTGATCAATACATTTGAAGATTTCGTGAGGTATTGCCATGATTAACAATCTTTTGCACTTGCTACCCAAATCAACCAATATCTTGTCTTCATCACTCCAGTTAGCAACAGGTCTTGGCTCGTAATGTTCACGAATTTCAGGGGTTGTGCCAGTAGCAGGAACTCTTGGAATTAACTTCATTGGCACATAAGGAGGATTGTAGAGAAATTCACATATTCTAGGGTGAATTCCCTCTAAAAAGTTAATCATTCGTACCTTCCATTGCGGATACTCCTCACGGATAAGCGTGGGAGGTTTTGATTGAGAACTAGTGCTCATGAACGAGGTATTGGCCAAGTTCGCCATTATAAGAAGAAAAATAGGAATAAGATGAAACTGATTTAAAAGAGTAAAAACAGGGTAACCTGAAGAAGAAGACTGGTGTTCTAGAAAAAAAGCAGATAAATATCAAAAACACAATTAATCGAATAAGAATTCAATTCCTGCTCTGATACCAATTGTTGGACCTGTAAATTCAGTTTTGATATTGATCTCTTACTCTGAATGAACTCTTAGGACAATCACAGTGCAGCGGAAACAATTATAAGAACAAAACAGAGTAATTAAACCAAGAACACACAGTTTAAGATGATGAAGAAGATGAACACAGGAGAATAGCTTCAAAGGTTTTTCAATTCAATTGAAAATAAGACGATTACAATTCGGAAGCACACTGAAACAAAGGCCTAAGCTTCTATTTATACTAGACCCTAACGACTTTACTGACATGATCTAGAAAGTGAAATCACTAAGTCGTCCAAATAAAGTCTATTAAAAACTAGTCACGTGAGAAGCACATGCAGCTAACAACCTTTGAAAAACAGCAGAACA
>NC_037539.1:16346084-16348321 GCF_001531365.2 Cynara cardunculus var. scolymus | reverse complement strand
GTCCTCTGTTGTCTTCTGTGGAAGATACCCTTCTGTCAACACTTGCAGAATACTTTTTCATACTTTTACATGAAGTAAATATTAGAGCTAACAGTTGCTTTGTCTTTTGTCCTCAAAATATGAACCCATGTATATCTGGAATAGTCATCAACAATGACTAGTACATACTTCTTTCAATTTATGCTTCGTACTCTCATAGGACCACAGAGATCCATATGAAGTAAATGAAGAGGACGTTGGGTATTGAACTTTGTTTTTGACTTGTGTGAAGCTTTTCTTCAATTTACTCAATTCACATGCGCTGCAAACATGATCTTTATGAAACTTTAAGTCTAGAATTCCTTTAACCAAGTTGTCACAAACCAACTTGTTTAAGTTCTTGAAGTTGAGATGTGAAAGACGCCGATGCCACAGTAGATTTTGCTTCAAGGATGCCTTGGATATCAAGCAGACTTCAGTATCCACCTGTGTATTGGATAGGTCAATTGTGTAGAGGTTTGATCTTCTGACTCCAGCTAGTAGCTCCTTACCATTAGTAGTACAGATGCTGCACTGGTTAGCTTTAAAACAAACTTCTAGATTTTTATTGCAAAATTGACCTATACTGAAAAGATTATGTCCAAGTCCTTCGACATATTAAGTTCCCAGAAATTACGTCACCGTATCCAAGGATAGGCGCGTATTGGTCATTACCAAACCTTACCGTGCCTCCAAAAGATTCAACATAATTAGTTAACAGCTCTTTTCAACCAGTCATGTGCTTAGAACATCTTGAGTCTAATAACCACACATGCCGGTTTACCTGCATAGTGAATCAATTGGGTTTAGGTACCCATTTTAGAATGGGTCCTTCCATATTAGATTTTGTTGGTGGTATACTGTAAGTACCAAACCAACGCTCTTTGAAATTAATTTTCTTTGACAAAGCAGATAGAGCAGAATGCATAATATGATGAGGTTTAAAAGAAGTAAAAGACGTAAACATCTCATCCAATCTTCAATGGTTCTCACCCAAAGATACGACAATGATCCCTCCACCTATCCTTAGTTGATAAAGTGTTATGGGAGCAGGAGGTTGGGGGGAACAAGAAAGGCAGTGTATTTGGATTTAGGTACAACCAGGATCCCAATTAGGTYTTGACTGGGAACTACACACAAGGTGATCCATCGTCTTCAAAGAGTCAGGTATATGCATATTTTCCTTTGATGATGTTTATTGATTTAGTTGATAATTCATATTAAATATTATAACAATTTTTTTATAGGATATTGAAGCCTTATGGACCGAACTTAGAGATTTACAGGAAGAAAATCATCGCCACGGCGGGCGGAGGACGAGAGACGGCAGGAAAAGGAGGAGCGACAAGATAAACAACTTCAAGATATGGGTGCTTTGGTCAGCCAGCTCAGTCAATCTCAAGATTTCCCCCGTCGYTGAATTGAATATCATCTGTTTGTTCGGAACAATTCAGTTTTTGTTTGGAACAATTGTGTGCTACTTTAAATTGGCCGGAATTGCGTTTTGTTTAATTTATGATATTTAGATGCATTTCATCTTTTTAGAATTTTTTTTAATATTTATAGATTTACAAGTTTTAAATACAGGGTTTTAAATATTTATTGGAAAAATATTTTAAAATTAATAATTTTATAATTTTCCGACGGATATATCCGCCGAAAATAAATAAAATATTTAAAGAATAAAAATAATTTTTTTAGATATAAAATACATTTCCGACAGATATATCCACCGGTAATGTTTGAKGAATAAAAATATTTATTTTAAAAATAAAATCAATTTTCCGGTAGATTTCCGACGGAAATATCTGTCGGTAATTTAATATTCAATTTAAAAAAGAAACTTAAATWTTTTTTTAATTTAATCAAGCTTCTTTAAATAAACTGGGGGGAAATTTATGTCTGCCGTAATCCGCCAGAAAAAAAAGAAAATCCGTTGGAAAATTAGTCACCGTCGGAAAAAAGCATTTCTAGCGGATAGATCCGCCGAAAATGTCAACCTACTTGGTAGTGCTATATGTTCATATGTGGACCCGTTAATTAGTTCACATGTGAACTATTTAACTGATTCATGCATGAACCAACATGTTCATATGTGAATCAGTTAATTAGTTCGTATGTAAATCACACAGGTTCATATAGGAATAAGTTAATTAGTTCATATGTGAATTATTGATCCTCTCTCTCAGTGATTTGATGATAATCCATTTTCTCTTTCA
>NC_037539.1:16329396-16345984 GCF_001531365.2 Cynara cardunculus var. scolymus | reverse complement strand
AAATAGTTGGGATTTGAAGATATAAAAATACATACACCACTTTTGAAATCACCAACTCTCAACAACTATAATAGAATCATCACCATTAGTTGATATGCACTTGTTAAATTTGCAAATGACACCGTCCTTGAAAGCAAGACACCGATTGTGTTTGTGAATTTATGATACCAAAGATAATACGAGTGAGGTAAAAGTGTAATCACGACGGTTATCCAATTTCTTTATTGAAGCACTAAATATTTTTGAAGTTAAATTGTTTGTAGTTGTTGCTAACGTAATTGGTTTGGTATCTTAATATAGCATTGTATCTCACAGGTAAAACAACACTCGTAGGTAATTTGTGTGTCATAGTGCCTGATTCTTTATTTATTATCAAACCCATTTTTTTTATTGAAAACTTAAAACGCTGATTGGTTTTATCTATTACAATTGGTTTGTTTTAGTAATGTATCGTTGTATCTTATAGAGTCTTTGAAATAATGGAATATCTAAATGGAAGTCTAGCTRGTTATTTTTTAGGAGCATTAATTCCCAAAACATTAAAAAAACCAAACCAAACATATAGATTGCAAGATCAAATAAACGTACTTATATGTTATTTAAGCCCATGTATTTTATTTACGTAAATTCAAAATACATTAAATAACAAGAAGTTACATATGAAAAAGAATGAATTCATTGAATAAATTATAGATACAAAAAATGGGAGGAAATTCCACATGAATTAAACTCATAGAGATTCTTGTTTTTGTTTGAAGAGRAGCTTCAAARGWTTTTCCATTCYCAAAGCGATCCYAAATTTGTCGTTCATGTTGAGCTGTAAAGGATCAACGTYRTCCGGAAGAACCAWRTCAAACTCACGAATCAAAGACGCCAATATAAGTTGAACACTCTTGACACCTGATGGCATTCCAGGACACATCCTCCTCCCTGAACCAAATGGTAATAGCTCAAATTCTTGGCCTTTAAAATCCACTTTTGATCCAATAAATCTTTCGGGGTTGAAAGATAAAGGGTCATCCCAAAGTTTAGGGTCTCGGCCCATTGCCCAAAGATTGACAAATATTTTGGAGTTCTTCGGAATTGTGTAATTCATAACCGCACAAGTTTCAGCCGCCATATGTGGAAGAAGAAGAGGCACCGGTGGGTGTAATCTCATGGCTTCTTTGATACTAGCTTGTAGATAAGGTAACTTAGATAGTTGTGAGTCGGTGATTGTATCGGAGTTGATTTCCCTTTTAATCTCTTCCATTATTTTAGACATGACCTCTTTGTGTCTCACTAGCTCCGTCATAGCCCAGACAACTGAAGTGGTTGTAGTATTTGTTCCTGCTACGAATAATTCCTGTAAATACAAAAAGATGGTTCTGTTAAAAAAGATCAATTTGTAAGGTATGATAGTTATATAGAAGAAAACAATTGGTGAAATAAATAAACCCTGTATCATAATTTGATTAATCGAGAATGTGGATGGACGGATGGAACAACCTTTTTCTTTTATATTGTTGGTAGGTTCAACAAAATTATGCTTAAAGAGCTTGTTTATTTGTGTATTAATTTGTCTATCATATTTGTACAAAAATTGTTCTCCCGTCTTGCAATTAAATTAGTCCATACAGTTAGTAGTCTTTTTAATGATTCAGGTATGCTCATCATCCCATGCAAATAATTTCCATTTTGCTACAAATCCATAATCAAGAATAAATAGCCAAGAAAGACTTACCGTGACCAATTGATTTATCTGATCGTTTGAGAATCCATTTTCAAGCATGCGATCCACGAAAGACTCTGCCTGGTCTGACGACCATGTGGAAGAATTGATCCGAGCTCTTCTTTCCTCTATTATATCCTCCCAATAAGCGAACGTCTTCTTATATTGTGTCATGGTTCCCTTTCTTATTCCTTGAAGATCAAATCTCTCGAACATAGGAAAAAATGAACCAAAATCTTTTATAAGCCCTCCATACTCGATTATCTTATGTAGCRACTCTTTTAACCCATCACGGGTCCCTTGTTCATCYTTYAGATCGAGAAAATCTGTTGCAAATATAACGGAACTCAAAGTGTTGAACAATGTAGTAAAAACTACATCCTCGACGTTTATCACTTGTCCTTGCTTTCTATGCAAGAAATCCAACAACTGGCCTAACTTTTCATGCCGTAATCTAGACTGGGATTCTAAGGCTTTCGACGAGAACATTTCGGTTCGACAAAGGGTTCTTAAGTTTTTCCAGGTTTGGTTGCACTCTGACCATATGAGGGAGTGAGGTATCAGGGATGTCTGTTGAAAAGCAGTAGGCACAACACGAGAGGAAAGAAAACGGTCTTGGGTCTTAAGAATTTCCATGGCTGCCTCTGGTGAAGAGGCAACCACAAGAAATTGTTTTCCTAAACGGAGAGATATAAGAGGGCCGTATAGTTTGGCAAATTTGGCAGTTGAGACGTGAGGTCTATCCCCCACTTGATGTAGATTCCCGATGATTGGCAACCTCGGTGGACCCGGTGGGAGGTTCTTTGAAGATGATGGTCTGGTTATTTTTACGATGAGTAAAAGGAAGAGGATCGTTGATAGAACGAAGAGAGGGGTTGAGAGATTGTTATCTCTAAGAAAACTTGTGATATTCATTAAGAGTTTTGTGGTGAGGTACGGGGTTGTGTTTTGTTTGTGAATGATTTTGAACTTGGAAAGGGTGTATTTATAGGCTTAATTGACGTGCTTGTTCTTTTAATGCAACTCACATGAGGCTTCTTTTAGTATGCTGGTCAAATATATAGAATCCTTATGTTATTTTGAATATGGTGGGGCATACAAAAAGAATAATGTAGTCAATTGTTAGCATGGTCTATTAAATAATTATTATGGTCAAATCTAGTTTACAAGAATATATAAAAGCAATAGAACCGGTCGTTTATAACGTCGAAGGTGCTCGGGTTTTGTTAATGATGCAATAGTGGCATTTGTCGATTTGGTCGGCTGTTTTTTTTTTTTTTTGTTCCCTGCGTTATTATGATTTTCATAATATGTTACATTACATGATGGCTTCTTCGCTAATAGACTTCGATGCTTTTGACACGTCATTCGTCTTTCCTTTGCTTCACTATCTTTCAATAATTTATAATTACTAAATAAATAACATTTGGTTTGAACTAATATTTAAGTATGATGACACACACATTTACGTATGTATGTTTGGACTTCTTTTTTAGAGTTGTTTTTCAATATCAATTATAATATTTTTTTCATACAACTTCATCATCAATATTTAACTTTAATTTATAACAGATTTATCATCCACAAACACAAATTAATATAACGTTTTTGATGATTAAGGTATGCAAAAACAAAAAAACGATACCTTATCTTTGTTAAAACGATATGTTAAAAACACTTTTTGAATTAACACAACTAAAAGCTTTAGCTTTATGTTTTGCTTCTGAAGTAGCATTAGATGCATTTACAAACGGCTTAATTATTTCAAAGCTTTTATTCTATTGTAAACTAGCTTTCTTCTCTTGCTTTAAGCCTTGACTCTCCACTTTTCTTCTTTCCTTATCGTTTTGTTGTTCCAGAGGTAGAAGGATCAGGTTTATCTATAGTAACACTTTTGCCTTTTTGTTCTAGAGTGAATTTGATTGGCTTGAAAGGATAAGATTTTAGCTTAATTTGATCTCTAGGTTGTCTGAACTTTTCTTTTATTTTATTTTCAAGTTCTAGAGACGTTTTGCATGTGAGTCACATTTCTAAAAAATTAGAGCAGAGAGGAATTTTGGGAATATGATCTTTAATCATGAATTTAGAATTCCACTTTCAAGTTTTGATTTGTTATCCTTATCTGCTACAATCTCTAGAATTTCATTAGATGATTCATCATCTGAGTCAGAGTCTAGAAAAACTTTTTTGGGTTTTCCAGAGCTAGATGCGTACTCAGATTTGTATAATCTATTTCCTTCATTATCTCTTTGAATAGTAGTTTTCATGTCCTTAACCTCTACTCTATAACTTTCAGAAGAATTGTTTTCATCCGAGACTTGTGATTCATTTGGATCATTTTCTTCAATTTTCTCTTATGTTTTGCTTTGAGGAACAAACTCAACGGCTTCTGAATCAATTACTTTGATGTCTAACTTTGAATCAGAAACATGAGAATCAGTAGTAAATGGTCCAAAGGATGTTAAAGTTTGTGACTTGAAGGAGTCACAATTAAAACATGATGGATTTCATTGTTCTAGAATGGCTTCCTTTTCTTAGGATGGCTTCTTTTTCTTCTCCTAAAAGATTTGATTCTCTTTTGAAAAATTTGGCTTCTTCTGCTGCTTTCTTTCTCTCATTTTTCCCAAATTTTAGCTTCTGTTTTAGCTTAAGAAAAACTTCAAAGAGTTTTTGAATAGACATCTCAAGATCAAAGTTATCAGGTTTAGAGACACTTTCTTCTTCTTAATCTCTTGTTCTTGGGCAGCCAAAGTGCCATAGATATCGTAAAGAGACCATCCTTCTAGATCCTAATTTGCTTGTAAGGACGTAGAAAGTTGACTCCATTCATCATTTAAAACTTCTCAAAAACAAGAGATATTGTTCTTCTCTAGATCTGATGATCTCATTCCTTTTACACTTGTTGATAAGTGTATTGAAACGATCATAGTTTTTCCAAAGTGATTACTCAGAAACTATTGCACTCGTTAAGACACTAAACTCTTATGTTCTTTCTAGTCTTAATCCTTCTCTCAAGTTGATTAGCAAGCTCATCCGATATAGCTTTGGTGTTTTCGCATGAATCTAGAGATTAGAATGTCATTGGGAATTGTAACAACTCGAATTATGTGCGATTTCTATTATCCGTTACAAGAAGGGATATTATTTATGTTGTCAAGTCTTTAAGAGAGAAATATTATTTATGTCGAATAATGTATTTGGAGAAACAATATATAAATAATAATAAAAAGGTTTTATTTCTTCAATTTAAAATCTCGTATATATAAGGAAAATGATCAATTTATTTATAATATATATGGGAGGTGATCATTATTCCTATTTACGTATGTATCAACCAAATACTATAACCATCGTCCTCCGTCCTCCGTCTACGCAAATATACCCATCGTCCTCCGTCTACACAAATATACCCATCGTCCTTTGTCTACCGATGCCCACCTGCAACTTTCAAGTTATCCTCTCATCTTTATCTTCTCCTCTTTTTACAACACCCACCTACAACTTTAACCTTTAAAACCCACATACAAAAAATGCAAATGTATTCACAGAGCACGTATACGCACACACAAAATACATATATACATACACAAAGAGCTCACAAATATACATTATCAAACACTCACTGTAACACCTCTAAAATAGGAGAAAACTTAAACCGATGTAATAAAATGGAATAAGAGTTGGATCAAATGTAATCACCCAAAAGGGGAAAATAGTAATAGAGTTTACATCATAATAGATGGTAGCTAACAACATAATAATCTAAATCAATTCTAGATCTAGATTACAATCAGGTGTTATTACAATTCTCAAAAGAATAAATGTATCTATAGTAACTCCACAATTTCCCTCCACAAGATAGTAACCCGAAAAATTCCTCTATTATCAACATCGCTTCGCTCAAACCTTTTGAGCCCCACTGTTATGTGATCCTGATATACATGTCATTTAAGAAAAAGTGTTAGGCTTAAGGTCTAGTGAGAACAAATAGTTATAGAATAATGCTATAAGACATTTAAAACAGGAAACATAGCTTTAATCATGTCATTTTATTTAAAACGGGGGAGTCCCGACTTACCATTGACAGTGACAGAACAAAAATAAGTCAATTTTCAATGTTATATAAGCATAGACAGATCAACAATCACTAAGATCAATCACTCCATGTCTACACTTTAATGAGTTAACAAGCTCAACTACTCCAAGTCTATCGCTTGTGTAGACATCAAGTCCAACCATGCTATGTCTATACTTTGGGATCTCTAAAATCTAAGTTAAGCTCATTTAGTTAGAAATTGAACTATGTTGGCCATCGACCGACACATGACTCCAAGAGTCCACACCTTATTGTCTCTCAAGACCCAATGTTTATTTCAAGTTACAATTAAGGAGTATCATCCCAAACATGACAAGTAAAACCGACATCTATGTCTATGCATTCATTGCATTCTAGTCTAAAATGTATAACCATGTAGATATGTCAAAACGTACCCAACACATAAACATTTATATACGATTAGCCATTAAGTGAGTAAATTCCCATTTGATCAATAATGATTAGAGAATATGAACAATATAACTTTAGGTTCCATACTCATCAAGCTTTTGAAGTTATTTTCTCCCATGTATATAAAATCATTCCTTACATGTACACCTGAAATTTTCTTTCCTGTTTTTTCTTTACTCCAGTCACGTTAGTATTTCTTTTCTCCTCCTCCGTCACGTCTGCATGGTAAACGTACTCTATATCTATATAATTATATTTGCATATTAGGAGTTTGGACCCTCTTATTTTATTAAGTACTTCTAAGAAAAAGAAAAGGGGAATGCATTATTATAATCTTTGGATTTGAATGAGTTGTTAAAAAGGGTTTATATAAAAAAAGGGGGGGGGGGTATTACCCTCTACATTTTAATCCTAACCTTTAGACTTTCCACACCCTGGAAGAATTCACCATTAAGAGGGAGAGGGAGATGTGGTGACCCCCATCTGAATCTAGTCTTTGGAAGATCCGACAGCACTCGGAGTTGGTCATTTAGAGTCGACCACGTTTGCCCTTCGTTGCCTCACCAAAACAGCAGCAACTGCTGCGTTTTTTTGCGTTTTCTCGACCAAACAACAGCCTGTTGTCCTGTCCTTCGTTGCCTCACCAAAACAGCAGCAACTGCTGCGTTTTTTTGCGTTTTCTCGACCAAACAACAGCCTGTTGTCCTGTCCTTCGTTGCCTCACCAAAACAGCAGCAACTGCTGCGTTTTTCTATGCTTTCTTGACCAAACAGCAGCCTGCTGTGCTGCCCTTAGTTTTGTAGTCTTCCTATCCTAACACCCTTTTCACTCTCTTGTGTACCAGTCTTAATGGTGAACACACGGAGTAGACGGGATACTTCACCAGAGGGTCGTGCGGTGACTGAATCTACCAAGGATCAACCGCTACAGACCGAAGTAGCAAAGGTGCATCCTAGACAAAACGCTTTGGGCGGCGGAATTGACCATGTTTTCCAAGTTAACCTTGCCACCTCTATTGTGCTCATATATACACTAGCTGTATATATCAACATTGGCTCACTCCTAAATGTGTTTATAATGAAGAAACTATTCACAAGCTGTTCATTAAGTGTTCATACCTGTTTTTTTTTTATTTCCTTTCGTGTGGCAACTATTTTTATTATGTTCATAAATGTTATGCAGTCTAAGTTTATATATATATATATATATATAGATATATATATATATATCAATTTTTGTTTGTATTTGACACAATGGTTCATATATATATATATGTGTGTGTGTGTGTGTGTGTGTGTTCATATGGCTCTTACATTAACAAAAATAATGAGATTTTTTTATTTTGTAACTCCCAATTAATTATATGAGAGTTACATAAAAAAAGAAAATTACCTAAATACCTTTTTCCTCTTTGTTCACATATGTTTATTGAAATTGTAAATGTAAAAAATTAATTTTTTATCATGATTAATTACAACCGTTTATTATAAGAATTAATGGCCAAAATTGGTTAGCAAAGTTAACACAATAATCCTAGTTAACATTTGAACCAGCCCCTATATATGTATATATATATATATATATAGAGAGATAGAGAGAGAGAGAGAGATAGAGAGAGAGAGAGGGAGGTTGGTTCAAATATTAACCCATTTTTTTGTGTTAACTATGCTAACCAACATCAACCAATCATATTCCATCTTTTAGTTAGGTTCAAATGTAACTAACATATTAAGTGTAAGGGTATTTAGGTAATTTGTCATTTTTATGTAACTCCCTAATATTTTAATTGGGAGTTACAAATCTTAAAATATCAGTAATTGATCTTCATGTAATAATGACATGAAGTTTCACATTTGTTCATCTTACTGATTTTTACATTTCATTATTYCTACAATGGTTTTGATATTGTAAATTTCAAAAATGTCCCTTTTGTAAAGATTCCGTTATAGTCCGAGTAATATGGATAATCATAGAGTAAAACAGATCGACGACAATGAGAATAAAAAAGCTAAAAGCGTCTACGAATACATTCGGAATTCGAATTCCGAAAGTGAAGAAAATGATCAAACCATTCACGCACATGTTCACTCAAACGTCGACATATGTGTTCACTCGTGCACATATGTGTTCAATTGGTTCACACAATATATCCATTTGGTTCACACACATGTTTCAATTGTTCATTAGGTTCACACATTGTTTTGATGAAGATTATGAACCTAATTTTTCAATTGTTCATTAGGTTCANTGGTAATCCTTCCAAATCCTCCATTGTTTTGATGAAGATTATGAACCTAATTTTTAGCTGCTGATTTAAGATGTTGATCGATGAGATTGACGGTTTCTTTATTGATTGGAAGTTACAGAATAGGCTGACAAAATAGGATACGTTAAGATCATTCACTTTTTACAATTCTACCCTCTGAACCATTGTGAACCTAATTTTTTATTACTATGGTAATTAAATAATTAAATTTTTAGTCTCAATAAATGACAACCGTTAGATGTTCAAATCAACGACCAAGATCGGTTAACAAAGTTAACACGATAATCTTGGTTAGTATTTGAACCAGCCCATATATATATATATATATATATATATAGATGTTCTATATGAATAACTAGTTTTTTTTTTAATCTAGCAATGGGCACATAATCCTCTTTGAAAACTTGAATGTGTTGAGATTTAAATTGGTTTTTAACTTCATTAAAATTCGTTTATGTTACCTTTGATTACATTGTTCTTCCATTTTTGTTAATGATTTCAAGTTACATCCCTTTTTTTGCTTAACCTAAGTTCGAATGGTAGTTAAACCTTTAAGTCCGTAATTGTTCATTGATTTACTTAGGTAGCAACCAACACATATTCGATATTTTGTTGAATTTTGGTGTTGTAAGGTTGTGTAATTTGACCGTAATAATCATTATCGATTATTAGTAAAGTATGCTAAGTTGCTTGATTTTAGTGTGGCTAGCATTTAAATCCGAGTTCATGATAAGATTTACTTAACTGGTTAGAGGCTAGTCACCGAGCTTCTCGTGATAGTCATGTTTTTGGATCAATGGAACTTTGGTGCGTATCAATGTTCAAGTCCACTAGGATTTCTCTTGAAAAAATATTATTGATTGAATCTCAAATACACTATCTAAGAAATTAGTTGATTTTCGCTCATTGCTAGAAAAATCTTCTAATTATTGTTTGAAGTACTTGAATTATTTTGAATGTTTAGCTTAGTTATTAATCTTCCAACCACCACCCTTATATATAATGTCTTTTAAGGAAAATGCATGTGATTACATCTTGGACCCACGGTTGATACCGAGTTTTTGAAGAGACGACCCTACTTATCACTATCACAATATGTTATGTTTTAAAGTAATAGGATTTATTATAACTTTTATTATTTGTCGGACTGGAAAGGGTGCATAGGGTACCATCAAATCCACTATCAAGTGGGTGAAATGATAGAGTTATGGAATGGGAATCGTAGTCATATATATGATGATGGAAGGAAACAAATACAAGAAATTCTTAGTGTCGTATCAAAGGTCCCTATATGATGAGAATTTTAAGGAGTTAATATGTTAGCCACTAAAATATAAATATATGTATATGTAAAATAGAAAAACAATCTCGTTCATGATTGAGGGGTAAGGCTATACAATAGAACATGTCGTTAACGTCCAAGGTGCTCGAATTTTGTTAATAATACAACAGTGGCATTTCACGATTTGGTCAGTTGTATTTTTCGTTTCTGCCATATTATGATTTTCACAATATGTTATATTACATTATGGCTGCTTTGCTAGTAGACTTCGATGCTTTTGACACGTGATGCAAACTTCATCTTTCCTTTGGTTCACTATTTATCAATAATTTATAATTACTAAATAAATAACATTAGGTTTGAACTAATATTAAAGTATGATGCACACACATTTACGTATGTATGTTTGGACATATTTTTAATGTTTTTTTAGAGTTTTTTTCTTAATATCAATTATATATTCTTTTTTTCATAAAGCATCATCATTAATATTTTACTTTTATAATACATTTATCATCCAGAAACACAATATACATGGACACAAATTAATATAACGCTATTGATGATAAAAGGTATGATAAAATAGAAAGACAATCTTGTCCGGGTTTAAGGGGTAAGGTTATGCCGGGCCATGGTCAGTAACATTATGATACAGTAAAACCTATAATTATGATTTTTTTTGAGCTTAAGACTATGACTAGAAACCTATGCAACTTTGTCTCAAATTAATAATCTTAGCAACAACTGGAAATTTTTAGCATAAATTAATTAAACTCTTGTTCTAGGAATTTACGAGATGTGTTAACACATACTATGCCCAGAAATGAATGTAGCCGTACCCCATACAATTGAAGCATGCAGAAATAATGTATTTAGACTCTAGCTAATGTTTCTCATCTAGAGTAGAGAAATGAATTGTTGTTTTAGCACTATGCATGAGCATCTATGTCGCCCAAAGCTAGTAAGAGACTTTTAACGATGAATTAAGTGTATAGAAAAACAAGCTCAAATCTTTGTATAAGTAATTTCTATGCTTGTGGACCAATGTAATTATCCCAACACACGTATAAAAGAGAAGACAATGTGATATGAGTTACATTCAGTTAAGTGACATACGATTGTAACCCACCGAGAGGTGGGAGTGAAGTAAAAGATGTAAATACATTATTGTCGGATCAAGTTAAATACATCTTTACCCTACAAAAAAAAAATAAAGGAATGATAAAAAAACTTCAGTTTAAAGGTATTCGCAATAAAATTTGAAGTTGAATGAAATAATGCGAAAAATTCAAAAACGATGGTCCACATCATTTGACTAATGAGAATGATGACACACAAATAATGGAACAATACATACCTTGTGTTTTAGTACCTCACGACTATCATCATGTTGGTTGCGGGGTAAGTCTTGGTAATTTTGAATTTTGATTATTTATTTTTACAGGAGACAAAAATAGATAACTTTCAATGATTGATTTAAAAAGATTTTCAATAAATAGTTGGGATTTGAAGATATAAAAATACATACACCACTTTTGAAATCACCAACTCTCAACAACTATAATAGAATCATCTCCATTAGTTGATATGCACTTGTTAAATTTGCAAAGGACACCGTCCTTGAAAGCAAGACACCGATCGTGTTTGTGAATTTATGATACCAAAGATAATACGAGTGAGGTAAAAGTGTAATCATGACGGTTATCCAATTTCTTTACTCTAAAAGTCGAAGCACCAATTATTTTTGAAGTTAAATTGTTTGTAGTTGTAGCTAACGTAATTGGTTGGTATCTTACTATAGCATTGTATCTCATAGGCAAAACAACGCTCGTAGGTAATTTATGTGTCACAGTGCTTGATTCTTTCTTTATTATCAAACCCAATTTTTTTATTGAAAACTTAAAACGCTGATTAGTTTTATCTATTACAATTGGATTGTTTTAGTAATGTATCCTTGTATCTTATAGATAAACTAATATGCTTCGGTTTTCTAAATTTCATAAAACCAAATTGATATATATATATATATATATATATATATATTGAAAACTAAAACAAGATTTTGGAACAAATGAAGTCTTTGAAATCATGGCATATCTAAATGGAAGCCTAGCTAGTTATTTTTCAAGAGCATTTGATTCCCAAAACATTAAAAAACCAAATCAAACATAGAATGGAAGATCAGATAAACGTACTTATATGTTATTTAAGCCCATGCATTTTATTTACTTAAATTCAAAATACATTAAATAACAAGAAGTTACATATGAAAAAGAATGAATTCATTGAATAAATTATAGATACAAAAAATGGGAGGAAATTCCACATGAATTAAACTCATAGAGATTCTTGTTTTTGTTTGAAGAGGAGCTTCAAAAGTTTTTCCATTCCCAAAGCGATCCTAAATTTGTCGTTCATGTTGAGCTGTAAAGGATCAACGTCATCCGGAAGAACCATATCAAACTCACGAATCAAAGACGCCAATATAAGTTGAACACTCTTGACACCTGATGGCATTCCAGGACACATCCTCCTCCCTGAACCAAATGGTAATAGCTCAAAKTCTTGGCCTTTAAAATCCACTTTTGATCCAATAAATCTTCCGGGTTTGAAAGATAAAGGGTCATCCCAAAGTTTAGGGTCTCGGCCCATTGCCCAAAGATTGACAAATATTTTGGAGTTCTTAGGAATTGTGTAATTCATAACCTTACAAGTTTCAGCCGCCATATGTGGAAGAAGAAGAGGCACCGGTGGGTGTAATCTCATGGCTTCTTTGATACTAGCTTGTAGATAAGGTAACTTAGATAGTTGTGAGTCAGTGATTGTATCGGAGTTGATTTCCCTTTTAATCTCTTCCATTATTTTAGACATGACCTCTTTGTGTCTCACTAGCTCCGTCATAGCCCAGACAACTGAAGTGGTTGTAGTATTTGTTCCTGCTACGAATAATTCCTGTAAATACAAAAAGATGGTTCTGTTAAAAAACATCAATTTGCAAGGTATGATAGTTATATGGAATAAAACAATTGGTGAAATAAATAAACGTTGTATTAATTTGATTAATCAAGAATGTGGATGGACGAATGAAACAGCCTTTTTCTTTTATATTGTTGGTAGGTTCAATAAAATTATGCTTAAATAGCTTGTTTATTTGTGTAATAATTTTTCTATCATATTTGTACAAAAGTTGTTCACTCGTTTTGCAATTAAATTAGTCCATACAGTTAGTAGTCTTTTTAATGATTCAGGTATGCTCATCATCCCATGCAAATAATTTCCATTTTTGTACAAATCTATAATGAAGAATAAATAGCCAAGAAAGACTTATCATGACCAATTGATTTATCTGATCGTTTGAGAATCCAATTTCAAGCATGCGATCCACGAAAGAATAATGTAGTCAATTGTTAGCATGGTCTATTAAATAATTGTATGGCAATTATGGTCAAATCTAGTTTACAAGAATATATAAAAGCAAAAGAACTGGTCGTATTGGGCTTTAACGGATGTTAGTTGGGATTTGATGGATCGTATTGGGCTTTAACGGATGTTAGTTGGGATTTAATGGATCGTATTGGGCTTTAACGATTCTATTGGGCTTTAACGAATGTTAGTTGTGCTTTAATGGATCGTATTAGTCTTTRACGGTTCTATTGGGCTTTAATGAATGTTAGTTGTGCTTTAATGGATCATATTGGGCTTTAACGGTTCTATTAGACTTTAATGTATCGTATTGAACTTTAATGGATTGTATTGGGCTTTAATGTGTTGATCCCAGATCTCTCAATAACACTGATAATCAAGTTAAGAATAACCAAATTATAGTGTTTTGATGAACAAAGTGATGAACACTCAAGAATAAATTATGAACATTAAAGAACAATCTTGAGCGTCAAAGGTTTCACTTTATTAATAAGAAAAACGTAAAAGAGACGTTTAATACAATAGACCTAATCACCTATTTATACTAGTAAGTTAATTAGAAGATAACTATCTAGTGAGACTATTTAGCTAATCTTCTATTAATAGATAATGTTTATCTAAACTATGGATAAGCTTTAATATTAAGATAAACATGAAGTTCAGCTGTCGACTTGTCATCTCCAGCTATCTTCCATGGGATAATGAATCAACCTTATCTTCATATCTTCATCGTATGCCTCTTGTTGAATTGCTGAAGAAAACTCTAAGTGTTGTTGACCAGAGGGGCGATGAAGATGCTTTTTCCATCGCATCTCTGGTTGTTCATCGACCCTTTGGTTGTTCTCCAGACTTAGTCAATTCTGCCTTGATGTCTTCATCGGTCTTCTGGTTCTTCATCACTTATTGTTTTTTATTACTTTTACCCTTTATGGATTATGGGGTCTAACAATCTCCCCCTAAGTAATGAAAGAACATAAAGTAATCTATGAACCGAATTTGAAGAACAGAGACTAATCTATAGAAAAACATCAAATTCCATATTTCCATTGGATGATGAATTCTTACAATACTGGAAACAAAAGACATCATTTTAAGGCAAAAATTTACAACTCATCATGATATACCTTGAGATATATCCCTAAAGCGCATAAGTAGTCTTCGATAGCCGATGACTGTTGATATCTCATGAATGAGTTGATTCCCATCTTCTCTTGGCACATGTGATCTACCAAGTCTTTCTCTAATGACCTTCTGAAACCACTCAAGTGTATCAGTTGAATACTTGAAGGCCTTAGTTAGTCTGAAGAATTTCTTTGCCCCGAATTCATTCTTGTAAACAAGTCCAAGCTCGGGTTGAGTTAAGAATGAGGCAGATCTCTTCTCCTACAGGCCTGGAAAGTCTTCATTTGGTGGAGCGCAGGATAGTCTTTTGATGCCTAAGCGAAGAGAAATTTCAAAATCACTCTTGGCTCGATGGTTTACCAGGGACTCCATTGTCTTTACAACCGCTCTGTTTGCCATCCCAAATTTGATGCCATGATCCTGTCATTGAGTCGTGTATGAATAAAGTTCGATCAAGTCATAGGGATTGAGGTTGATGAGGTCATATTCGTTGAACACGCTGATTTTACCATGTGCTCTATCCACTGTGTACTCGATATATCTTATGGCTCTATTGGCGAAGGTCCTCACTTTTAGATCCATAACCCTCCTTATCTCATCGTTTGAGAAGACAGCCTGTGGTGCTTGGGTGGTCTGTCTAACAAACCTATGGTGTAGGAGGTCCATGGACTCTGGTGATAGAATCGGAGGATTGAGGGTCAAACTTTCATCGCGGTCATGATACAAGTATTGATGGATATTTTCCATCATTATGGGTTCCGTGGGTGGCAACTCTGGACGTCTCCGCAGCGACTCTATTTATGAATAATTTTGTCGACTAGGCTCTGCGGTGGTTGCCTTGATGAAGAAGGAATATGCGCTTGCACCATGGATGGTTGGGTTGGTGAAAGTATGGTTTCTTGTTGGGTTGGTTCAGCTTGGGTTGGTTCTGGTTCATTGGGTTCGGCTTGGGTGGTTTCTGGTTCATGGGGTTCTGTTTGGGTTTGAGGTTGTTGGGGTGATGAAGGTTGGATTATAGTTGGTTCTGGTTGTATGAGTAAGGTGGTGTAGAGTTCTGTGGTGCGAGGGGTTGGTGAAGGAGTTAAGGGTAGGTTTGGTGTAGGTGATGGAGTAAAAGGTGGGGAGGTTGGATTTTCATCGGTTGAGGAACTCAACACGATGGGTTCTTGGGTAGTAGTGAAGGGAACATGTACATTTTGTACATCTTCAGAGGGTTGAGCCTCTGGTTCCTTGCTTGGGTTCCTTCGGTTGAGGGTGGTGGTTGTTGTGTTTGCGATGGTGGTGATGGTGCAACGGATTCCATATGTTGAGCAGCTACGGCCTGTGTCTCCCCCTCATGAGGTCCAAGACCTTGATCATCGGGGTCTTGGTCCTCATGTCATGGCCTCTTGTGTTGGCGGCTGCCGGAGCATGATGATTTGCTCCTCTTCTTATTTTTCTCCTTCCTGAAGGACGAAGATACGCCTTCAGGGATGTTTGTCTTTGGCTCTCCTCCATCGTAAGGAGAGAAGTGGTGCACCTTTGTTCATCAGCAAGGTTCTGGGAGAGAACCCTGGTCGGATGAATAACACGATGAACGAATTTTGCACTTATCTCATTGAAAGATGAGACAAGTGCTTTGGACAGAGCCCTCAGATCGGCTTTGGTTGCGAACTCCATGCTTGAGGATGAGGCTTGTGGTGGCACGAAAGTGGTGGTCGATGTAGATGGAGGAATGGGAAGGTTGGTGATGAGATTTCTCACCTCTGCAATGAATGAGGAGAAGGCTTCATCGAAGGATGGGCCTGCAAAGGGAGGTGGGGGTGGAGTAGGCTGGGGGATTTGGGCTAGTATTGTGGCAGGGAGTTGGGTGAGGGTCGTTCGGGGCATCCATGTCCCCCATTATTCCATGGCTGTCGGGGTGGAACTCACATGTTTGCCAATACTGTTGGATGTATGTTAGTGGTACGCCGGTGTCTGCAAGGGACAGGGCTGGTAGTAGAATATAGTTCTTAAAGAACTCGATCATGACAGCAAATTAGTCGTTGAACAGTGTATTTCTTAGTTCAATGGCGTGGTTGTTTGGTTTCATGGGAAGGAAAACGATGGTGCGGCTATCAATGCCGGTTGATTGAACTCGGCTGTCATTGTTGTTGGACTCGTGGGAGGAGAAGGAGGCCATTGCTTAGGAGGTTGCAGGTATATTCGTTCATCAAATGCGATTTGCAGGTTTATGGAAGCGTAAAGAGAAGATGGAGGTAGAAGAAAGGTATTTATAGGTAGGGAGGAGGTGGGGGT
>NC_037539.1:16311769-16328051 GCF_001531365.2 Cynara cardunculus var. scolymus | reverse complement strand
AACAATCTTGAACGTCAAAGGTTTCACTTTATTAATAAGAAAAACGTAAAAGAGACGTTTAATACAATAGGCCTGATCACCTATTTATACTAGTAAGCTAATTAGAAGATAACTATCTAGTGAGACTATTTAGCTAATCTTCTATTAACAGATAATGTTTATCTAAACTATGGATAAGCTTTAATATTAAGATAAACATGAAGTGCAGCTGTCGACTTGTCATCTCCAGCTGTCTTCCATGGGATGATGAATCAACCTTATCTTCATATCTTCATCCTATGCCTCTGGTTGAATTGCTAAAGAAAACTCTAAGTGTTGTTCACCAGAGGGGCGATGAAGATGCTCTTTCCATCGCATCTCTGGTTGTTCATCGACCCTCTGGTTGTTCTCCAGACTTAGTTAATTCGGCCTTGATGTCTTCATCGGTCTTCTGGTTCTTCATCACTTATTGTTTTTCATTACTTTTACCCTTTATGGATTATGGGGTCTAACATAATGGATCCTATTGGGCTTTAATGGATTGTATTGGTCTTGAATGAACCGTATCGGGCATTCATGAACCATATTGGGTTTTAATATAACGTATTGGGCTTTAATGGACCGTATTGGGCTTTAATGGAACGATTGGGCTTTAATGAACCGTATTAGGCTTTAATGAAACGTATTGGTCTTTAATTGAACGTATTGGGCTTTAATGGAACGTATTGGGCATTAATGGATCGTATTGGATTTTAATGGATCTTATTGGGATTTAATGAACCGTATTAGGCTTTAATGAACCGTATTGGGCTTTAATGAACCGTATCAGGCTTTCATGAACCGTATTAGGTTTTAATGGAACGTATTGGGCTTTGGTGGAACGTATTGGGCTTTAGTGTAATGTATTGGGCTTTAATGGACCGTATTGGGTTTTACTGGATCGTATTGGGCTTTAATGGAAGTATTGGGCTTTAATGAACCGTATTGGGATTTAATGAAACATATTGGGCTTTAATGAAACGTATTGGGCATTAATGGATCGTATTGGGTCTTTCATGAACCGTATTGGGCTTTCATGAACCGTATTGGGCTTTAATGAACCGTATTGGGCTTTAATGAACAGTATTGGTCTTTAATTGAACGTATTGGGCTTTGATAGAACGATTGGGCTTTAATGGAAGTATTGGGCTTTAATGGAATGTATTGGGTTTTAATGGATCGTATTGATCTTTAATGAACCGTATTGGGCTTTCATGAACCGTATTGGGCTTTAATAAACCGTATTGGGCTTTAATGGAACGTATTGGGCTTTAATGAACGGTTTAGGCTTTGGTGGATCGTATCGGTCTTCAATGAAGGTGTTTTAATTGTAATTCTCCGGATCACATTCGACAGAATTGTCCATTGTTAAGAACTTTGTAGTTAACAATAGGGAGTAATGCGTCGGTACTCGGGGAAGACCTATGGTAAACAGAGGAAGGCAAGAAGGGGCACGAGGACAGTCCTTCCAAATGACAAAGAACGAGGCAGAGGCGTCACCAGATGTAGTAACAGGTACCTTCCTTCTGAATTCAATACATGCTAAGGTGTTATTTGACTCTGGTGCAAACTTTTCGTTTATATACCCATTATTTGCTCAAACTGCATGTTTGAATTATGTGTTACTTGACGATGAATTAGTAGTCGATACTGCTAATAGACAAGAAACTGTTACTAGTGTGTTCAATAACTGTATTATTGTTATTGAGGGCTGTGAACTACCGATTCGGTTATTCCCTATGCCGATGAAGGAATTCGATGTGGTGGTGGGTATGGACAGGTTGGAAAGGTATCAGGCTAGTATTGTTTGCAATCAGAAAATGAGCAGAATTACTCTGCCAGACCAAGGAACAGTTGTTATTTATGGTAATCGTCAAAATCACCATACTAGTATTTTGACTGTAATGAAAGCTCAGAAAAGTATTCGGAAGAAGTGCCAGGGATGTTTGGCATACGTAATTAATATGAAGAAAGAGAAAAGAAAAGAGGAATCAATCCCGATTGTTAATGAATATCTGGAAGTCTTTCCAGAAGACTTGTCTGGATTACCACCGGACCGAGTTATTGAATTCCAAATTGATTTTATACCAGGGGCTGCACCAGTAGCAAAGCCACCATACCGGTTAGCTCCATCTGAATTGAAATAATTGGTTGCACAGTTGAAGTATCTGACTGATAAAGGGTTTATTAGATCCAACACTTCACCTTGGGGGTGCCCCGGTCTTATTTGTCAAGAAGAAAGATGGGTCTATGCGAATGTGTATAGACTATCGTGAACTGAACAAGTTGACAATCAAGAACAAATATCCTTTGCCAAGGATTGATGATTTATTTGACCAATTGGTGGGAGCAAGTTATTTTTCCAAAATCAGGATATCATTAGCTCAAAGTCAGGGAAGAAGACGTTGCTACAACAGCTTTTTGGACTAGGTACGGGCATCATGAATTCTTAGTTATGCCATTTGGCTTAACTAATGCGCCCGCAACCTTTATGGATTTGATGAATAGGGTATGTAAAGAATATCTTGATAAATTCGTTATTGTATTTATCGATGATATTCTTATATACTCTAAGACCAAAGAGGAACACGCAGAGCATCTTTGTCTTATTCTGGAATACTGAAAAGAGAAAAGTTGTACGCAAAATTATCTAAGTGTGAGCTCTGGTTAAGGGAAGTCAAATTCTTGGGTCATGTCATCTCAGAAGCAGGGGTAAAAGTAGATCCAACTAAAATAGAAGCAGTTCCAAGATGGGAAGCTCCGAAAACTCCTTCTGAAGTCCGAAGCTTTTTGGGATTGGCCGGCTATTACCGTAAGTTCATTCAGGACTTTTCTAAGATAGCCATGCCATTGACTAAATTGACTCGGAAAAACATTAAATTCCAGTGGGAAGGAGAACAGCAAGAAGCTCTCCAACTATTAAAGGATCATCTTTGCAGTGCACCGGTATTGACTCTACTAGATGGATCCGAAGACTTTGGGGTTTACAGCGATGCTTCAAAGTTAGGATTGGGATGTGTTTTGATGCAAATAGGAAAGGTAATTTTTTATGCGTCAAGACAATTGAAGGATCATGAGAAACAGTATCCAGCCCATGATATGGAATTAGTTGCAGTGGTGTTTGCTCTGAAAATCTGGAGACATTATCTTCTGGGAACAAAGTGTCAGATTTATACTGACCATAAAAGTTTGCAACATTTATTCAGCCAGAAAGAATTGAATATGCGACAGTATCGGTGGATTGAACTGGTAAATGATTATGATTGTGAAATCCTCTATCACATGGGAAAAGCCAACGTGGTAGCTGATGCTCTAAGCAGGAAAGAAAAGATCGGAACCATTAAAGCTGTAGCAATGAGAAGGAACTTGAACCCTGACATTCGTAAAGAAATTCAAATATGTCAACAAGAAGCTATGAAAGAAGAATTTATTAAAACAGAAAGGTTGGGTAAGATGATTTCAACCTTGAAACCAAACGACGAAGGACTAATGTGCTTTCAAGGATGAGTCTGGGTACCATGTTTTGGAGATATCCGGAACACTATATTAAATGAAAGTCACAAGTCACGATACTCTATTCATCCAGGTACTAATAAGATGTTCAAAGATTTAAAATCTTTTTATTGGTGGCCCGGATTGAAGAGAGACATAGCTAGATATGTGGAACAGTGTCTAACGTGTTTATAGGTTAAAATTGAACATCAAAAGCCGTATGGAAGCCTTTAATCTTTGGAGATACCTGTATGGAAATGGGATCATATTACAATGGATTTCTTCATGAAGTTGCCTCGAACTCTAAAGGAGTATGACATGATTTGGGTAATTGTTGATCGACTGTCTAAATCTGTGCATTTTCTGCCAACAAGAGAGAAATACTCTTCAGAAAAGCTAGCTTAGATTTATATCAAAGAAATTGTAACCAGGCATGATGTTCCATTATCTATTATCTCTGATAGAGATAGTCGGTTTAATTCAAAGTTTTGGGAAGGTTTGCGAAAAGCTTTGGGGTCTGAAATCCGACTAAGCACAGCTTATCATCCGTAAATCGACGGACAAAGTGAAAGAACTATCCAGACTCTCGAAGACATGTTGAGAAGTTGTATCATTGACTTTGGGGGATCATGGGAAGATCATTTGCCATTAATAGAGTTTGCATATAATAAAAGTTACCATTCCGGCATCCAAGCGGCACCGTATGAAGTATTGTATGAACGTAAATGTCGAACGCCGTTATGTTGGAACGAGGTAGGAGAAAGGCAGTTGACGGGTCCTGAAATTATGCAAGAGACTTCTGAGAAAATTGTACAGATCCGTGAAAGAATTAGAATAGCACAAGATCGCCAGAAAAGTTATGCTAATAATCGTCGAAAGCTGATTGAATTCTGTGTAAGTGATTTTGTGATGCTGAAAGTTTCACCGTGGAAGGGTGTCATCAGATTCGGAAAGAAAGGTAAGCTCAGTCCAAGGTATGTTGGACCATTTAGAATATGTAAGCGAATTGGGCTAGTGGCATATCAGTTAGAGCAACCAGAAGAATTAAGTCTGATTCACAACACTTTCCACGTATCGAATTAGCGAAAATGTTTAGTTGATCCGAGTCTAGCTATACCACTTCCAGAAATTAAACTGGATAGTAAGCTGAACTTTGTGGAAACACCGGAAGCTGTAATTGACCGGAAGATCAGGGTATTGAGAAATAAAGAGATCAGTCTAATTAAGGTTCAATGGAAGTTTCAAAAAGGACCAGAAGCGACTTGGGAATTAGAGTCGAAAATGAGATCGGAATACCTATGGCTTTTTTATTAAAGGAATTCCGGGACAAAATTCTCTTGAGGGAATGATAATGTGATAACCGGATCCTGGTTATAACCCGAGGTAACTGATACATGATTATTTGTTAAATAATTATGTGACAACATGATAAATTGTTATATTTGATCATGTTTGTATATGAATTATATGCATAATAAAGATGCATGTATGAGATTATGTGTATATGTGGGTATAATTATATATATATATATATATGATGAAATACATGCATTGGTGTGTGTATATATATGATTTTACATGCATGCATGAATTGGGTATTTGAAAGGGATGAATGTGTATACATGAGTTATGGTAATGTGAATGCATGCATGTGAAGAAGGCTGTAGTAGCCTGTTTGGGAAAGGTATAAAAGGGAGGTTGAACCTCCATTGTAATCTCTTGCTATTTTTGAGACCTCATTTGAGCGATTTAAGAAAAGAGAGTGTTGATCAGATTGTTTTTGTGACCGGATTACAAGTTGGTTTTCAAGTATCTGATTTTCAAAAGGCTTTCAAGGTGAGTGGTTTAAACTGCTTTTAAACTCTACATAGTTGTATAATTGATTGTATAAGCTATTCGTTGCTTTGAAAAATTAACCATAGAGGTGTTATCCGTATTAGACTTAAATCGGCCAAGAGTCAGGCGGTTTAGTCTTAAACCGGACAAGGGTTGGGAGACTTATACCATAAACCGGTCAAGTGTCAGGCAGTTTAGTCTTAAACCGGATAAATGTTGAGCGATTTAAGAATTTTAAGATTATGAATATTTTGACCGGATTATTTTAAATCGGTGAAAGGGGGGCATAGTGTTGTCCGGATTTGTTATCCGGACAAAAGTGTTGGAATATTTTCTCTTCAAGTAATAAATCGGACAGGCTTTGGGCGATTTATTGTCCGGATTTGGTAAACCGGCCAAGACTTGACCAGAGATGAAGTCCGGCCAAGTCTATTTTGACCGGATTTACATTTTGGCTTGTATATATATATATATATATATATATGGGGAATTTTGAAAAAAGATGATTATTGAACTGATAATAATTCCATTGACTGCGGTCTAATTCCATATGGAATTGTTTTTGTGAAATGTTTTGATGAAGAAATAAGGGTGGCATATCAAGGAGAGGTGTACCATGGGATAAGGGTGGCATATCAAGAAGAGGTGTACATTTGGATATAAGGGTGGCAATTGTATGTGTGTGTTATATAATATAACTCTTACTATCATATCCCTTTAAGATTACTGTGATCTGGAATCTTTATTTCTTTGTGTTTTAAAGATTTAGGATCAGGGTTCTTATTGGAAATCATAGTCTGAATGTTATAGAGAAGGGGATAACAGGTTTGGCCTGAAACTTTGAATAAACCTTGTTTAAATGGAAAAAGGTTTAAAAATAGCATTATGTTATTTGGTTAGTATATACCTGTTTGGATTTGATGTATTGTTTACAAGCAAAGATTATTGGCTTGAAAAGTGAAAGGTATTGATATCGTACTTGATCATATATTTGTTATATATAGATATATATATATATATATGAAAAGTTGTTTTATATAAAAGTTTTGGTGATTTTCACCCTCCAATAACATAAATAGGGTAACTCACTAGACCTTTTGGTCTAACCCTCGTTTTGTGATTTTAAATATGTATTGTAGGAAGTGCTGACGGTAAAGGGAAGGAAAAAATGTAATAATTTCCCTATATGATTATCTGCAAGAAGATTTAATGATGACATATAGAGTTTTGGTAGATGAACATGGATTAGTACAAGAATTTGTATTTTGAATTTTTGGACCATGTATTTTGTACTGGCAAATTCTTGTATTAAGTGACCAATGTGGTATATAAACATGTATTTCTTATGTATGAAGTATGTGTTACAAGCAATGTGTAGATTGGGGTGTTACATATGCACACGGTGAATTAGAACCCGAACTTCAACAACCACAACAAACAATAGTGGATGAAGATTACAATGAGTTTGATGGTGTTGAACAAATAGTCATGGATCAAAATGTTCCCGGTACATCAAGTACGTGGGACAAGCAAGAACCAAATCAACACGCACAACGTTTCTATGATATGTTACAAGCTACAGACGAGCAGTTGTGGGAGGGATGCCAGAGATTTTCAAAGTTACAAGCAGCGGCAAGGTTTTTGAATTGGAAGGCAGATTGCAATGTGCCAGAGACAACCTTCAATCGTAACCTTACTATCGTCAAAGAAGATGTTGAAGGAGCTTGGTCTTCAGAAAGAAAAGATACATGTTTCCAAGAGCCATTGCATGTTATTTTATAAGGAATTTGCTGATCATAACAGTTGTGTAGTATGTGGAGAGTCTCGTTACAAGACAACCGGCCAAAACAATAATGTGCCTAATTTGGTGTTGACGTATTTGCCAATTACACCCAGATTACAACGGTGGTATTTGTGTAAAAAAATAGCAAAGGAGAGGACTTGGCACCATGATCATCAAACCGAGACGGGAAAGATGGTACATCCGAGTGATGGTGAGGCTTGGAAACATTTTGACAGGATGCATCCCGATTTTGCTCAAGAGATTGAGAATGTTTGTTTGGGATTATGTACAGATGGTTTCAATCCTAATAACTCCAACTCAAATCCATACTCATTATGGTATGTTTTTTTTATAAACTACAATCTACCACCTTGGATGTGCATCAAAGACTGGAACGTCCACCTGGCTTTGCTGATTCTTGGCAATAAGACCCCTGGGCAGAACTTGGATGTGTTTCTTTGGCCCTTGATCGACGAGTTGAAGATGTTATTCTTTGGCGGTGTCGTTACTTATGACGCTCATCGACGAATGAATTTCACAATGAGGGTCGTATTGTTGTGGACGGTTAGTGACTTCCCTGCTTATGCCATGCTGTCTGGTTGGAGCACGCATGGCAAGTTAGCTTGCCCATATTTCATGAATAATGCATGTGCATTCCAGTTGCGAAGCGGAGGGAAGTCGTGTTGGTTGGACTGTCATCGCAAGTTTCTGCCAATCAGACACTCGTTCAGGCGTGATAGGAACCAATTTCGTGTTGGACATGTCAAAAAAGCTAGTCCACCCCCTCTTCTAACTGGGGAACAAATATGGGCACAAGTTTGTAGCCTTCCTACAGTCTATGATGGAGTCCYACACGGTTCAAGGCAATATAGGAAGCCTGTGGGTTTTAGAGTAACCCACAATTGGGTAAAGAAGAGCATTTTCTGGAAGCTGCCATATTGGCACACTTTGTTGATCTGACACAACCTTGATGTAATGCACATTGAAAAAAATGTGTTTGACAATATCTTTCACACCATCATGGACACCCCAAAATCGAAGGACAACTTAAAAGCAAGGAAAGACATTGAAGAATACTGCAATCGACCGGAGTTGCATGTGAGGGAGGAACAAAATAAAATATTTAAACCAAAAGCATCCTACCCATTGAAGAAACAACTAGTAGGAAAGGTGTATGAATGGTTGAAGAAGCTTAGATTCCCAGACGGCTATGCTTCTAACCTAGGTGCATTAGTAAACGTCGAAGATTGTAGTTTTTATGGCTTCAAAAGTCATGATTGTCATGTGTTCATGCAAAGACTGCTACCTCTTTCTATAAAAGGGATGGTATCGGCTCCAATATTAGATGCTATCACTGAGTTGTGCACATTCTTTCGTGCAATATGCTCAAAGGTGTTACACTTTGACGACTTGCTTTAATTGCAGACAAGTATAGTGGAAACTATCTGCAAGTTGGAAAGAGTCTTCCCACCGGATTCTTTGATTCCATGGAACACCTTGTGGTACATTTGGCACGTGATGTGATAGTTGGAGATCCGGTTCAATATCGATGGATGTATCTCTATGAGAGACGTCTAGGGTCGTTGAAAAGGACAGTGAGAAACAGATCCAAGGTAGAAGGGTCAATTGTAGAAGCATATTTGGTTAATGAACTATCTACATACTGCTTATTGTATTTTGGAACAACGGTAGTGACATGTCTGAACTGTGAGCCTCGAATTTTTTCTCCCGATTGTTCATCTTCAGACCGACTGTTAAGTATATTTAAAACTCCATGTCGAGGATTATTTAATAAAGGCGGAACGCATGTTAATCTATCGAATGTAGATATGCACAAAGCTCACACCTACATTTTCATGAATTATGAAGAAGTTTTTCTGTTCATAGATACCTATAATACGGAGGTCCTAAATAGAGATCCATATATTGATGATGCAGGTCTCAACAAACGTAGGTGCCATCACTTTGCTGGATGGTTTCATACCCACGTAAGTGTATACATATTAACTTTAATTCATCATTATTTATWTSTACTTAATAAAATATTACAAATGACATGATTGTAGGTTATGTCTCGGTCAGACCCTGCTTCAGATCTTGTTAGGATTTTGGAATACAAAACGTTGCGTACGGTTTGGACACACCCCGGGTTATTCGTAAACGGTTACAAGTTCCACACGTGAACTCATGGTAGAAATCACACCACACATAATAGTGGAGTATGCGTGAGAGGGTCTTGTTACTCAGATTTCGAGGCCAATTACTATGGCTTGTTGGATAAAGTCCTCGATATAGAATATCATAGGTATGAGCTCGGTCGCTGTGTTGTCCCACTATTCAAATGAACATGGTTTGACACAGTTAACGACGTCCGAGTTGACCCAAAACATAATCTCGTGGACGTCAAACATAGATCAAGACTTCGTTCACACGACCCGTTCATCCTAGCATCACAAGCTGAACAAGTCTATTATGTACCATATACATCGAATTTATTAAAAGATTGGTGGTTTGTGGTGAAGACAAAGCCAGGAGGGGTCTATGACTTAGCATCGAGTACCCCTGAAGTTCGGTCAGATAAAGATATAGATGATGAACAGTTTTTCCAGGAAAATGAATGAATACCCCAACATGAGGGAAACGAAGATGTTCAAGAACCAATTCATCTCGTCACAGGGGAAGACGACATCGAAGTTGCCAACGATCGTCACGATAACTGGCATGTTGATGCGATTAGTGACGAAGAAGAGGAGTTCCAATACTCGGATAGTGACTCTGAGGACGAAGAACTTGACTTGTCTGATCACTCTTCAGATGATTTGGCTTCATTTGTAAAGTTTTAGTCTTAGTAAACTTTGTGTAGTTGTTTTAAAATTTTATTAATTCCATTTTTAAATCTTAATTAGTAAACCATTGTTAGACATTTTCAATTGTGTGGAATATTTACTGTATACTTGAATTATTGTTGTATGTTTTCTAACTTTGTTTTGTAGAAAATCGATAATGTTGCGTACTCGAATTACCGGTCGAGCTAATGGTAGTACACCTACCCACGGTACGGGTAGAGACTCTAGTACTACTTCGGCACACCCAAAGGAGATTGAGTCTGGTCGTAGTAGTGCTGCTCCGGAGCCGCTTCCACAACAGCAGACGGTTATTGGCATCCGCGGCAAAGAGTAAATACATTTACATCTTTTAATTGATAAAAATATATTATTTGTATTAATGCTAATTCAATTCGTCATTATATAGTTTCAATGACACCAAAGTGATCTGTTGTATCACCAAGATCAACCGAGAGCTGCTTGACGGCCCATGGACCAGTTGGGAAAAAATCCCAAAGGACGTGAGACGTCAAATGTGGGAGCAGTTTCATGTTTGTGTTATATATTCAACTTATTATATTTTATGTATTGTATTGAACCTAATAATCGCCTAAACTTTTACGTACATGGCTATTATACTTGGGATCCAGCTTTGGACGCCCAGATCCTGGAGACATGAGGGAGAAAGTCGGCCAAGCCGTATAACGATAACATGAGTGCCGCGAGGAAGAAAGCTGGGGAAAAAGCAAGGATGAATGGGTATCATCCGTACGATGAAACGGACCCCCATCGGGATATGAGTGTGTTTAAGAATTCCCCCCCCCCCCAGCTGGATATCTTCAGATGTGTGGGTCCAGATAGTCGATCGTTGGAACAGTGATAATTAGAAGACTATTTCCGGTGTTGCACGTGAGAACCGTGATAGCCAAGTTTCGCTACACACCGGTGGATCGATACCATTCTCGGAGCATGGTGCTCGTCTGGTAGAACCTAAAACCCATTAATTTAGTAGCTTGATTTTTAATATGTTATAATTAACACATGTTTGTATAATTTGACCTTTGTTGACATGAGCAAAAGATGGCGTGCCCCCGACCGTTGTGGAATTATTCGATTATACACACAAGAAGAGGTCGAATGCAGATGCCACATCTACGGATTCAGGGGGGCTACGTGACCACCAAGTGTAGCCAAGTCATGGTAAGTATATCTATCTATTATAATTGGGTTGCTATTTATTAGGCAAACATTATAATTGTTTAAGTTAGAAATTACGTATATATATATATATATATCATTATTTAGTTTTGGTTGCCATTTGTTGGGCAAACATTAGGATTGTTTAAGTTAGAAATTACGTGTAAATCATTATTTAGTTTGAGTTGCCATTTGTTGTGCAAACATTATAATTGCTTAAGTTAGAAATTACGTGTGTATATATATATATATATATATATATATCATTATTTAGTTTGGTTGCCATTTGTTGAGACAACATTATGATTGTTTACGTTAGAAATTACGTATATATCATGCTTTAGTTTGGGTTGCCATTTGTTGAGCAAACATTATGATTGTTTACGTTAGAAATTACGTATATATCATGCTTTAGTTTGGGTTGCCAATTGTTGGGCAAACGTTAGGATTATTTTGGATACAATTTTCGTATCTATCACTATTATTTTGCCTTGAAACGTCCCATTTACAGCCGTCATGCTGTCAAAATTGACTTGCAATCTTTTTTAAATCATATATAGGATGACTATTCAACGGGTCTCAGCCAAAGATACGGCAATGATCCCTCTACCTATCCCTTAGTTGATAAAGAGCTATGGGAGCAAGCGGTTGGGGGAAGCAAAAAATGTCGTCTATTTGGGTTTGGGTACAACCAAGATCCCAATTGTGTCTTGACCGGGGACTACACGGAAGCTGGTTCATCGTCTTCGGATAAGCGAGTATGTGTCTTTTTTTTCTTTTGATGATGTTTATCGACTTAGTTTATAAATCATATTAAATATTATAACGTTTTATTTATTTTATAGAAAATTGTAACCTTAGAGGCCAAAGTTCTAGATTTACAAGAAGAAAATCAGCGCCGACGGGTGGTGGAGGAGCAACTTCAGACACAAATTAATAATATGGCTGCTATGTTTAACGAACTCCGTCAATCACAATTCCCACCGCCACCTAATTGAATATCGTTTGTTTATTTGGAACAATTTAGTTTGTTTGTAACATTGTTTGAAACTTTAAATTGTATATTGTTTGTTTGTAACAATTGTTTAATTAGTTTAATGTATAATATTTGGTTGCATTTTAATTTTTTAGTTTTATCCATATTTCTACAGATTTACAGGTTTTAATTATTTATTGAAACAATAAATAAAAAATAAATTTTTTATAATTTTTTTTCCAATGGATATATCCGCCGGTAATTCAATTTTTAATAATATTTAAAAAGTAAATAAATAATATAACGGGCGGATTTCCGGCAGACATATCCGCCGGTAAAATTTAAAAAAGTTTTTTTGAAAATCTTATTTGATTAAAATATTTTTCCGGCAAGAAAAAACTCCGACGGATTTCCGGCGGAAATATCCGCCGGAAAACTAAAATTTCATTGTAAAAATTTTCTTTTATTTTTTTATTAAGTAAAATCAAATTTTCTTAATTAAGCCGGCGAAAGGTTTCCGACGGCCGAAATCCACTGGAAAAATAAAGCATCCACCGGAAAACTCGATGGAAAACGAATCACCGGCGCCCTCTTTTCCAGCGGACAAATCTGGCGGATTTATCCGTCGGAAAAGAGATCCTGTTTGGTAGTGTTTTATGGTAATTCATAGACAATATTGATGAAACATGGACAGAAAAAACTGCATTTCAGTTTAAAAAATTAATGATAGATAGAGGCTGATAGTCGCAAACAAACCGAACCACATAATCACGTGAGTTCCTCATTTTCTATGGCAAGCCTAAACTTTTGACCCATAATAAGCATCATCTTCAAGGATATATCTAGAAAACATGAGCCCGTTCTTTGTCTCTCTCTCTCTCTAGATAATTTTATTAAGTGGAAGGAAAACAAACACCGGGCCATACAGGGGAATCAACAAGAGACAGGGTGTGTGTAGAAGGTAGTTTAACAAAGCTTTGAAATCGGAGGTAATAAGTAATTCACCAAATCCACTATCAAGTGGGAGAAGTGGTAGAAGTATCGACGGTCACCTATATGATGAGAGTTTTAAGGAGTTAATATGTTTTCCATTGAAATATAAATATATGTATGTGTATGTTTGCGTGTGAGAGTGATTTTTGTTTTGTTTAGTATGGTTTTATATTAATATATTTTGAAGAAAAAATATTTGTTTACACGTGAAGATAAAACCTAAAATAGCAAAAACTCAACACCGCTAAAAATAGAAAGACAATCTTGTTCGGGTTTAAGGGGTAAGGCTATGCCGGGCCATGATCAGTAACATTATGATACAGTAAAACCTATAATTATGAATTTTTAGAGCCTAAGAAGATGACTAGAGACCTATGCAACTTTGTCTCAGATTAATAATCTTATCAACGACCAGATATTTTGAGCATAAATTAATTAAACTCTTGCTCTAGGAATAACTTTACGAGACGTGTTAACACATGCTATGCCTAGAAATGAATGTAGCCGTACCCCAAAGAATTGAAGCATGTAGAACTAATGTATTTAGACTCTTGTTTATGYTTCTCATATAGAGTAGAGAACTGAATTGTATAGAAAATGTATTGTTTTAGCACTATGCATGAGCATCTGTGTCGCCCTAAGCTAGTAAGAGACTTTTAACGATGTATTAAGTGTATAGAAAAACAAGCTCAAATTTTTGTATAAGTAATTTCCATGCTTGTGGACCGGTGATAAAAGAAAAGATAATGTGATAGGAATTACATTCAGTTAAATGACATACCATTGTACCCCAACGAAAGGTGGGAGTGAAGTAAAAGTTGTAAACACATTATCGTCAGACCAAATTAAATACATCTTTACCCTACAAAAAAATACAGGTAGGATAAAAAACATCAATTTAAGGGTGTTCGAACTAGAACTTGAAGCTGAATGAACTATTGCCAATCATGCAAAAACGAGAGTTCACATCATTTGACTAATGAGAATGATGACATGCTAATAATGGAAGAATACATACCTTGTGTTTTAGTACCTCACAATTATCATCATGTTGGTTGCGGGATAAGTCTTGGTAATTTTGAATTTTGATTATTTATTTTTACAGGAGACAAAAATAGACAACTTTCAATGATTGATTTAAAAAGCTTTTCAATAAATAGTTGGGATTTGAAGATATAAAAATACATACACCACTTTTGAAATCACCAACTCTCAACAACTATAATAGAATCATCACCATTAGTTGATATGCACTTGTTAAATTTGCAAAAGACACCATCCACGAAAGCAAGACACCGATTGTGTTTGTGAATTTCTGATACCAAAGATAATACGAATGAGGTAAAAGTGTAATCATAACGGTTATCCAATTTCTTTATTCTAAAAGTCGAAGCACTAATTATTTTTGAAGTTAAATTGTTTGTAGTTGTAGCTAACGTAATTGGTTTCGAATCTTAATATAGAATTGTATCTCATAGGTAAAACAACACTCGTAGGTAATTTGTGCGTCATAGTGCTTAATTCTTTCTTTATTATCAAACCCAATTTTTTTATTGAAAACTTAAAACGTTGATTAGTTTTGTCTATTACAATTGGATTGTTTTAGTAATATATCGTTGTATCTTATAGATAAACTAATATGCTTCAGTTTTCTAAAATTTCATAAAACCAAATTGAGATATATATATATATATATATATATATATATATATATATATATTGAAAACTAAAACAAGATTTTGGAACAAATGGAGTCTTTGAAATCATGGAATATCTAAATGGAAGTCCAGCTAGTTATTTTTTAAGAGCATTTGTGTAACACCCCATAACATACATTGCATGTAACACATATTTCGTATAGAAGAAATACATGATTATATACCAATCAGGTCCCTTAGTACAAAAAACTTTCATGATCAAATATAAGGTCCAAAAATTCAAATACATAACTTGTACTAATTAATCAAAACTGTACATCAAAAATAGATCTTCATGCAGAAATGCATATAGGAAAATATTACATTTTCCCTTTTTCCTTACCGTCCGCACCTCCTGCAACACATAGTTAAAATCACAAAACAAGGGTTAGATCGAAAGGTCTAGTGGATTACCCTTTTATGTTATTGCAGGGTGAAAATCACCAAAACCTTTATGGAAAACAATCATTTCATATATATATAAATAACAAATATATGAACAAATAGGGGCATAATACCAGATCATTTTACTTCTCAAGCTAAGCATTCAGCTTTTCAATTTTCATACATTTGAACCAATCAGGTTTCATATAATACTATTTTTAAACCTTTTTCTAATCAAACAAGGTTTACATAAAGTTTCAGGCCACACCTGATATTTTCTCTTTAATAACATACAGACTATGATTTTCAATAAGAACCTTGATTCTAAATCTTTAAATCACAAAGAAATGAAGATTCCAGACCACGTAGTCTTAAGGGATATAATAGAAATAGTTATATCATATAACACACATACAAATGCCACCCTTATATCAAATGTACACATCTCCTTSATATGTCACCCTTATCTCATGGTACACCTCTCCTTGATATGCCACCTTTATTTCCTCATCAAAAATTTTCATAAAACAATTCCAAATAGATCGCAGTCAATGGAATTATTATTAATCCAAAAATCATTTTTATCAAATTCCATTTTATGATAAAAATAACAATTTTTATCATTTAAACACAAGGCACAACTCAAATCCRGTCAACCTAGGCTTGGCCGGACTTCATCTCCGGTCAAGTCTTGGCCGATTTACCAAATCCGGATAACTCATCGCCCAAGGCTTGTCCGATTTAACACTTAGAATAAATTTCAACACCTTTGTCCGAATAAAAAGTCCGGATAATACATCGCCCAAAGCTTGACCGACTTAAAATAATCCGGTCACCACATGGTCGTATTCCTACTTCTCAGTTCAAAATGTTAACCATTCTTACCAATTATAACTCGCTTAACATTTAATCGGTTTAAGACTAAACCGTTCAACACTTGAGCGGTTTAGGGCTTAATCGCCCAACCCTTGATCGATATAAGAATAACCCGGACAAACTTTGTCCGATTTAGACTTAATCCGGTCAACCTTTATCCGGATAAAACCCTTAAGCAAATAACTGATTCCTTTCTAATAATAAA
>NC_037539.1:16282317-16310744 GCF_001531365.2 Cynara cardunculus var. scolymus | reverse complement strand
GATCTTTTCAGAAGTTTCTTGGACAATTTCAGGACCCGTCAGCTTTTTTCACCAATCTCATTCCAACACAACGGCGTTCGGCATTTACGTCCATACAACACTTCATACGGTGCCACTTGGATGCTGGAATGGTAACTGTTGTTATATGCAAACTCTATCAATGGAAAGTGATCTTCCCATGATCCCCCGAAGTCAATAATACAACTTCTCAACATATCTTCGAGAGTCTGGATAGTTCTTTCACTTTGCCCATCAGTTTGCGGATGATAAGCTGTACTTAGTCGGATTTCAGACCCCAAAGCTTTTTGTAACCCTTCCCAGAACTTCRAAGTAAACCGACTATCTCTATCAGAGATAATAGACAATGGAACACCGTGTCTGGTAACAATTTCTTTGATGTAAATCTGTGCTAGCCTTTCTAAAGAGTACTTCTCTCTTATTGGCAGAAAATGCGCAGATTTAGACCGACGATCAACAATTACCCAAATCGCGTCATACCCCTTTGGAGTTCGAGGTAACTTCATAATAAAATCCATGGTAATGTGATCCCATTTCCATACAGGTATCTCTAAGGATTGAAGACTTCCATACGGCTTCTGATGTTCAATCTTAACCTGTAAACATGTCTGACACTGTTCCACATATCGAGCTATATGTCCTTTCAACCCTGGCCACCAATAAAAGGTTTCAAATCTCTAACTTATTAGTGCCTGGATGAATAGAGTATCGGGACTTATGGCTTTCATTTAATGTCATATTTCAGATATTTCCAAAACATGGTACCCAAACTCGCCCTTGAAGGCACATTAGTCCTTCGTCATTCTGTTCCAAGGTTGAAATCATCTTACCCAACCTTTCTGCTTTAACAAATTCTTCTTTCATAGCTTCTTGTTGGCATCTCTGAATTTCTTTACAAATGTCAGGGATCAAGTTCATTCTCATTGCCACTGTTTTAATGGTTCCACTCTTTTCTTTATGGCTTAAAGCGTCAACCACCACGTTAGCTTTTCCAGGGTGGTAAAGAATTTCACAATCATAATCATTAACCAGCTCAATCCACCGACGTTGTCGCATGTTTAATTCCTTCTGGTTGAACAGATGTTGTAAACTTTTATGGTCAGTATAAATCTGACATTTTGTTCCCAGAAGATAGTGTCTCCAGATTTTCAGAGCAAATACCACTGCAGCTAATTCCATGTCATGGGTTGGATACTGTTTCTCATGATCTTTCAATTGTCTTGACGCATAAGAAATCACTTTTCCTCTTTGCATCAAAACACATCCCAACCCTAACTTTGAAGCATCGTTGTACACCATAAAGTCTTTGGATCCATCTGGTAGAGTCAATATCGGCGCAATGCAAAGATGATCTTTTAAAAGTTGAAAAGTTTCTTGCTGCTCTCCTTCCCACTAGAATTTAACGTTCTTCCGAGTCAATTTAGTCAATGGCTCGACTATCTTAGAAAAGTTCTGAATGAACTTACGGTAATAACCGGCCAATCCCAAAAAGCTTCGAACCTTGGAAGGATTTTTCGGAGCTTCCCACTTGCAACTGCTTCTATTTTCACTGGATCAACTTTTACCTCTGATTCTGAGATGACGTGACCCAGGAATTGAACTTCTCTTAACCAGAACTCACATTTAGACAACTTTGCGTACAATCTTTCTTTCTTCAATAATTCTAGAATCAGACGAAGATGTTTTGCATGTTCTTCTTCAGTCTTAGAGTATATAAGAATATCATCGATAAATACAATAACGAATTTATCAAGATATTCCTTACATACTCTATTCATCAAATCCATAAAGGCTGCGGGTGCATTAGTTAAACCGAATGGCATAACTAAGAATTCGTGATGCTCGTACCTTGTTCTGAATGCTATTGTGGCAACATCTTCTTCCCTGACCTTGAGCTGATGATACCTTGATCTTAAATCAATCTTGGAGATATAACTTGCTCCTACCAATTGGTCGAACAAGTCATCAATCCTTGGTAAAGGATACTTGTTTTTTATTGTTAATTTATTCAGTTCACGATAGTCTATACACATTCRCATACACCCATCCTTCTTTTTGACAAATATGACCGGAGCACCCCAAGGTGAAGTGATGGGCCTAATAAATCCCTTATCAGTTAAATCTTTCAACTGTGCAACCAGTTCTTTCAATTCAGATGGAGCTAAACGGTACGGCGCTTTTGCTACTGGTGCAGCCCCTGGTACTAAATCAATTTGAAACTCAATGACTCTATCTGGTGGTAATCCAGATAAGTCTTCTAGAAAGACTTCTGGATATTCACTGACAATCGGAATTGATTATTTTTTCCCTTTTCTTTCTTTAGATCAGTTACATATGCCAAACATCCTTGGCACTTCTTTTGAATACTTTTCTGGGCTTTCAATACTGACAAAATACTGATATGGTGATTCTGACGATCACCATAAATAACAACTATCCATTGGTCTGGCAGAATAATTCTGATTATTTTCTGATCACAATTAATACTAGCCTGATACCTTGCCAACCAGTCCATACCTATCACTACATCAAATTCCTTCATCGGCATGGGAAATAACCGGATCGAAAGCTCACAACCCTCAATAACAATAATGTAGTTATTGAATACTTTAGTAACAGTTTCCTGACTATTAGCAGTATCAACTACTAATTCGTCATCAAGTAACACAGAATTCAAACATACAATTTGAGCAAACAATGGTGATACAAACGAAAAGTTTGCACCAGAGTCAAATAACACCTTAGCACGTATTGAATTCAGAAGGAATGTACCTGTTACTATATCCGGGGATGCTTCTGCCTCGTTCTTAGTCATTGGAACCAGAGCCTTCTGGTCTTAAAGACCCACTTATATGCATTTCCACTTGCATACTTAGCCACATTTCATACCTTTATTTCTTCATCCTTCACAACCAGAGCCTCTGGTTCTATAGACCAGCGCCTCTGGTCACCTCAATCATCCTTATTATTGGTTCTAGGGGGAATTTTTAAAACTCAACCAATATACATGCATCATTTGAAGGGGAGCTATTCATTCATCATGAATATCCATTGCATACATATGCATTTTTCATATCAGAGCCTCTGGTTCCACTATCCAGAGCCTCTGGACATCTAAATGCTACATAATAAACCAAGTATCAAACTAGAGCCCCCTGGTCCTACATAAGGGATTGCCCATGCTTAAACAGAGCCTATGGTTTGTCATCCAAGGCTTCTTAATCATGCAATCCTACATTTCATCAATGAATTCCTTCATCGATATCCAACCAAACCACCTCTGGTTCCCCATCAAAAGAGTTATATGAAACCAGAACTCCTCTGGTTCCATGACAAAATCTCTTTCATCCATAAACCCATCAAAATTGAAAAACTTTCTAAAGATTATACAAAATTACAGCTTTTCTGACTAAAAACTTTACAACATGGGTTTTGAGAAGACCAAAACTTCGTAATTCGTATTAATCTTACAATTAGATGGGATTTTAAATTTGAATTATTTTTGGATTAATATTTAACGAGATATTATTTGGAATAACTTCTTATTTCAAATAATCCACACGTCATCCTTACACGCGTCTGACACCATATATAGCTTGTTCCCCATAAACCCTTTCAAATTTTCCTTCCTTAACCCCACCTTGACACGTGTCCTCCAACATTAATGGCACGTACAATCAAGACGGCTCACGATCTCCAAATCAAATCGTCTATTACCCAACTGCCTCTACTTTTTCATGATTATTTCAATATAATAATCAAGAAACCGTTTCCCATTCCCTCCACCCCAACGCCCACCTCCTCCCCATCTATAAATACCTTTCTTCTACCTCCATTTCCTCTTTACGCTTCCTTAAACCTGCAAATAGCATTTGACGAACGAATATACTTGCAACTTCCTAAGCAATGGCCTCCTCCGCCTCCCACGAGTTAAACAACAACGACAGTCGTGTTCAATCCACCGGCGCCAATAGCTGTGCAATCGTTTTCATTCCAATGAAGCCCAACAACCACGTCATTGAACTGAGAAACACCATGTTCGACGACAGGTTTGTCGTCATGGTCGAGTTCTTCAAGAACTGCATTCTTCTACCAGCACTGACCCTCGCTGACACTGGGGTAACACTAAAGTACGTCCAACAGTACTGGCAGACCTGTGAATTCCACCCTGACAGCCATGGAATAATGGGGGACATTGATGCCCTAAACGACATGATATACTCGCTCAAAATTTCGCGGGCTAAAGTTTCTCGAGTTTTGTGCATTCCCACTCATCGAGAGCTTGGCATTAACGAATATGACGAACCACCCACCACCTCCGACATACAACGCTTCATTAAGATGCTAGGTTACAATCGTGACCTACACAACGCCTCCGATTTCAAACGACAATTCCTACCGCCAATGTGGAACATGTTCTTCTTAATCTTGAACAAGGCTCTCACATGCAAGCTAGGGTCATTGGACCAAGGAAACATAAATATAATGACGATTATGTACGGGCTGTTCTTCAACCTCAACCTTGACTACGCCTTTCTCATATACAATGAGATCCACTCGGTGGTAGTCAAGAAATGCAAGCTCCAGGCCACCGGCAAGCCCTTATCTGTTGTTCTATTTCCTCGTTTCCTATCCCTCTTCATAGGGGACGCAATGAGGAAACATGGTCTACTGGCTGAAGAACCATTCACTCCCGTCTTGAAAATGCACTGCCATCGACCCACTCTATCGAAGGAAGGATACACCACCAACAGACCCATCTCCAGGGCCATGCTCAGTGTCATTCCAGCGACATCTGAGATACGCAGAACCTACGAACGCTCTCTGCTGTCCCAAGAACCAAGGGCAGCTACCCTAGCGCGAATAGAGTCGTCCCCAAAAACAAGCGATGGAGCACAGGAGGCATCTTCATCTTATGATGAAGATGATGATGATGATGACACTCCTCGTGCATCCCCCAGCCCTACTTAAAGAATCCCCCCTCCCTTTTCCCAAAGGGCAACCACCACATCTACCCCTAGCAATCAAGGCCAAAGGGCTATTGAACAAGGACGGCCCAATCCAACCCCAACCATCCAGAGGCCATTCTTCGGGCCTCTGGAGATGACTTATCCGAGGAACCACAACAACCATCGCCCCTCACCCAACAGAGAGGCGATGCAGAAATAAGAGCCCCATCGCCTCAAGGCTCGACACAACCAACCACACACCCAGAAGCATGTGTTACTTCTGCCATTGATGAACCCCAAGATCGTTCAGAGCGATCTTCCTTTCGTGCACCACAACCCCCTTCTATACTTGATCTAGCGAAGGGGAAACACACTTACTTTTCTTACCCGGCCTCTGAAGCCAAGGAAGAAGAAGAAGTTGTCGCAACATCTGGAGATAGCTCCTCACTTGAGGGCTACCAAGAACATGATGGAAGTCCTTCAAGGCCTACATTTTCACAAGGCATTAAAGGCGCCTCAGGAGCAGAGGCTCAACCTGCAGCATCCGTTGCTGCAGGGGTTACTCCAACAGCAGATCTGGTCATGAAGGCTGAGTTCCAAGCCTTTGTTGACTTAGTTCAGCAATCCTTGGAAGACCTTAAACTCATCATCCAAGGGATTGTTGACAACCCACTATCAACCGATAACACCACCCTTCAACAATCCCTTGCCATCCTTCAACGACACCTCTCCCATCTTGAAACCCAAACCCGAGACAATACAACACGTCTCCAAATGCTCCAGCAAACCATCACCCAACACCACAACACCGTCTCCTCCCTTGCCACCCAAAGAAACCAAATCCTCACTCACTCCATCGCCACACTCACGGCCCAGGCAACTGAGACCGATGAGAACCCTACCTACATAACCACCCAGTTAAACACCATCCTCCAGAACCTTTACACCCTACCAACCACCATCATCTCCCTAATTCCTCAACAAGCCCCACCTCAAACCACTTCATCAATCGGTGAAACCCTTGCCTCTCTTACCCACCAAATGGCCACAATACTAGCCCACATCCCCCAGCCTACTCCACCCCCACCTCCCTCTGCAGGCTCATTCTTCGATGCAACCATTTCCTCCTTCACTACAGAGGTGAGAAATCTCATCGCCAACCTACCCATTCCTCCATCTACATCCACCACCACCTCTGTGCCACCACAAGTTTCATCGTCAAGCATGGAGTATGTCACAAGAGTCGATCTCAGGGATCTATCTAAGGCACTTTTCTCTTCTTTCAATGAGATAAGTGCCAAGTTCATTCATCGAGCGGCACAACCTACCAAGGCTCTCACTCAGAGCCTTGTTGACTAACAAAGGCGCACCACCTCTCTCCTTCACACGATGGAGGAGAGCAACAAGCCCTGAAGGCGTATCTTGCGACCTTTAGGAAGGAGAAAAAGAAGAAAAGGAGCAGTGCTTCATGCTCCAGCAGCTGCCCACACAAGAAGTCATGACATGAGGATCAAGACCCCGATGATCAAGGTCTTGGACCTCATGAGGGGGAGAACCAGGCTGCGGCTGCTCAACCGATGGAATCCACTGCACCATCACCATCACCCCAAACACAACAACAATCTCCACCATCAACCCAAGCAATGGAACCAGAGGCTCACCCCTCTGAAGATGTACATAATGTACATGTTCCCCTTGCTACCACACCAGAACCCATCGTGTTGAGTTCCTCAACCGATGAAAATCCATCCACCCCAACAACAGAAACCAACCCACATTTTACTCCATCACCTACACCAAACCTACCATTAACCCCATCACCAACCCCTCGCGATACACAACCTTTCCTCTTGCCAACTGATACACAACATTTCCTCTTGCCAACCGATACACAACCCACTACCCATACACAACCCCCAACCGATACACAAACCACCACCCAAACTCAACCCCTAATCGAACCAACCACGGTCCAAACGGACATTCCCTCTTCATCAAGGCACCCTCCGCAGAGCCTAGTCGATGAAATAATCGAGAACATGGAGTCGCTAAGAAAACATCCAGAGATACCTCCTAGGGAACCCGTCATGATGGAGAACATCTATCAATATCTATACCATGATCGCGATGAAATATTGTCTCTCAGTCCTCCAGTTCTATCGCCAGAATCCATGGACCTCCTACATCATTGGTTCGTTAGACAGACAACCCAACCACCACGAGCTGTCTTCTCAAACGATGGGATAAGGATGGTAATGGATATCAAGATGAGGACCTTCACCAATAAAGCTATTAGATACATCGACTACATGATGGAGAGAGCTCATGGTCAGGTCAGCGTCTTCAACGACAATGACTTGATCAATCTCAACCCCTATGACTTGGTCGACCTTTATGCATTCACAGCTCAAAGACAGGATCAAGGAATAAGATTTGGGATGGCAAACAGAGCGATAGTGCAGACGATGGAGACCCTGGTGAAGCACAGAGCCAAGAGTGATTTTCAAATTGCTCTAAGGTTGGGTATCGAAAGACTCTCCGGCACCCCACCGAATGAAGACTTTCCTGGCCTACATGAAAAGAGATCTGCCTCTGTTTTAACTCAACCCGAGCTTGGACTTGTTTTCAAGAATGAGTTCGGGAATTCTTTAGACTAACTGAAGCCTTCTAGTATTCAACCGATACACTTGAGTGGTTTCAGAAGGTTATCAGAGAAAGACTGGGCAGATCTCATATGCCAAGAGAAGATGGGAATCAACTCATTCATGAGATATCGACAGTCCTCAGTTATCGAAGACTGCTCCTGCGCTTCTGGGATATATCTCAAGGTAGATCATGAATGAAGTTTTTAAAAATTTTGCCTTATTGAAATGTCTTTTGTTTCCAGTACTGTAAGAATTCATCATCCAATGGAAATTTGAAATTTGATGTTTTTCTTTAGATTAGTCTCTGTTCTTCGACTCTGTTCATAGATTAGTTTATGTTCTTTCATTACTTAGGGGGAGATTGTTAGATCCCATAATTAATAAGTGTAAAAGTAATGAAGAATGATAAGTGGTGAAAAACCAGAAGACCGATGAAGACAATAAGGCAGAATTGACCAAGTCTGAAGAACAACCAAAGAATCGATGAACAACCAGAGATGCGATGGAAAGAGCATTTTCATCAGTCCTCTGGTCAACAGTACTTAGAGTTTTCTTCAGCAATTCAACCAGAGGCATACGATGAAGATAAAAAGATAGGGTTGAAACATCATCCCATGAAAGACAGCTGGAGATGACAAATCAACAGCTGGATTTCAAGTTTATCTTAATTTATAGCTTATCCATACTTTAGATAAACTTTATCCATTAGTAGAAGATTAGCTAAATACTCTCACTAGATAGTTATCTTCTAATTAGCTTACTAGTATAAATAGGTGATTAGGCCTATTGTATTAAATGTCGCTTTTACGTTTTTTCATATTAATAAAGTGAAACCTTTGACACTCAAGATTGTTCTTTAATGTTCATAATTTATTCTTGAGTGTTCTTCACTTTGTTCATTAAAACACTATAATTTGGTTATTCTTAACTCGATTATTAGTGTTATTGAGAGATCTGGGATCAACAATCCCCTTGGCAGAAATCCTTTTACCAACCTCAGACCCATCATCAACCAACCTTTCACCACCAACCAATGAAGCCTCACCCATCATAGTGAGTTCTTCATCATCCTCAGAAAAAAAAACCCACTACCACACCAACTTCTAAACAACCAAAATCCCAACATCCATTTACTCCATCACCCTCACCACCTTCATCACCTACCCATGCAGAACCAGAAACCACCCAAAAAGAAACCACCCAACCAGAACCTGCCACCATATAGCCAAAATCCACCCAAACAGAACCCATCCAACCAGAACCAGCACCCATTCACCCAATAAAACCAACAGTGCTTGCAGACATTCCTTCCTCCTCAAGCCATCCTCCATCAATTGACAGAGTATAGGAAGTCATAACTCAAATGGAAACGTTACAAAGACATTCAGAGGTGCCGATTAGAGAACTCAAAATGATGGAGAACATCCATCATTATCTCTCTCATCATCGTGACAAACATATAGTCTTGAATCCTCCAAACCTATCTCCAAAATCCATTGATTTGATCAGGCACCAGTTCGTGAGACTGCACACTCAACTGCCACACATAATCTTTTCAAACGAAGGAATAAAGACTGTTCATGATATCAATCTTTGGACCTTTGCCAACAAGCCATCAAGTACATCAAGTACACCATTGGGCCGGCACACGAGATAATCAACATCTTAAACAACAACTATCTAATCAACCTTAACTGATGGGACTTAATTGATTTGTATGGACACACTACTCAATGAGAGAATCGTGGATAAGGTATGGATGGCTCAGAGAGCGGTTATAGAAACTATCGGCACTCTAGTCAAGTTTAGAGCAAAAACTGATTTCCAAATAGCGCTTGAACTCGACATCAAAAGACTGCTCCAAATGAAGACTTTCCTAGACTGCAAGAGAAATGTTCTACCTCTGTCTTAACATAAGCGAAACTGGGCTTAGTTTTCAAGAACAAATTTGGCAGCAAGAAGTTCTTCTGGTTTACTGAGGCCTTCAAGTATTCATCTGATACACTTGAATAGTATCAAAAAGTCATTCAAGAAAGACTAGGCAGAGACTCTGTGCCAAGGAGAAAAAAAAAGAGTTAGTTCATGGGATCTTTATAGTAGTAAGGTATAAAAGAGTGATGAGTTAATTCTTTTAGCATAGCTTATTATACATAGATAGCTATTTGTTTGTCGTTCACAGATAGTTATTTTTCAAATTTTGTGACTTAGATAGAGATTTATAAACCCTATCATTCTCGTATGTAAAAGTAATGAAAATGTACCAAGTATGGAAGTTTGGAGACCTGATGGAAATCCAAAAGAAGGAGCTGAAAAGATTCTAATTGTTGAAGACTAACCAGAGATGCAATGAAGATCCAGAGAGGCTATGAAGACCTGAAGTACTTAGCCTGGTAATCATCCTCTTATAAAGAGTTCATCAGGTTGATGAACATAGCCTTTCCATAACCCGTCAGATTTTACAACAACTGAAGAATCTCCAAGTGTCAAACATAGGTCGATCAAATCTACCCTAGCAACCAGATACATGAAGAATCCTGATTAGATATGCTACCTGAAGACAGCTGGACATGACTCATCGCCAGCATGAATTTTGTTATTCTAGGTTGTTAGAAAAAACCTCCATTTTTCTAGATAGAAATCTTCTCCTTGTTTATCTTATAGATATCCTATACTAGATTATTATATCTTAGACTAGATTGCTAGTATAAATAGTATTCATATATCTTGTTAAATAATTAATATCTTCTTATTATCATTATTATAGTGAAATTACTTGAAAGCTTCTTACGTTCTTGAATATTATTCAAGCTATTCATCATTTTCTTCATCCAAATGATAGATTTAAGTTCTTATACTAAAATCTTTGTGTAAAATTGAGAGATTTGAGATCAACAAAAATGGTAAGAAGCAAGAAGCTTGGAGATGTGGTCCCTGGGTATCTCAATTTCAGCAACTTAGATAAGACGTCATTTCTATCTTGTAATCTTCTTTTCTTTTCTTTACTTTCAGTGTGTAGCCTTCATGTATTAAGTTTACCAGTACTTGATAAATGACTTGTAATATTTTCTCCTGTTTAATAATCAATAAAAGTATCAGGTCACTGAAAAGATCCCTGAAAAGAGTAAAAGGGACAAGTACTTATGAGTTCTAATTCTCTTACATTCACTGACACCTTTCTAGTCAGTGAATACGCTTTCAGTTTTAGTTATCATTATTATGTTAGTTTATTCTTGAACTTGTAATCTTTTACAACTTTAAGTAAATTCACATAGGTAAACTATATCACTGAAAAAGATCCCAAAACAGTAACGTAAGCGATTTTCTTTATGTTGCTTTGTCATCATCAAATTAGGGGAGATTGTTGATCCTCTCTTTCAATGATTTGATGATGATCCTTTTTATCTATCGAAGTGTAAAATCTTTGTATTTAGTTTCAGCGATCATCACTGAGTTTGTTAAGTGATGATTAAACATGTATTGTAATTATTTTAGATGCTGATATACTTCAAGAAGACAAAAATCACACCACAGATCCTTCAGCAATGTCGAAGACAGAAGCTAAAGATTAGAGACCAGCAAGTTTGTGATTTGAAGCGGTTTTCAGTGATAACAAGCTCGTCTACATAAGTGTGAAGTCTGATCAAAATTCAGCGAACACTGATGAGACCTTCAGTGTCATTCCAGTGTTCAGCGATCAAATGAATCTTGTCGAGCAAGATTAGTTTAGGTCTTGTTCTTCTGCACACAAAGGACAAAACCATACCCTTCTAACTATAGTACAGTATAGAGCCATTCGTTTGACTCTAAACATGCTTACCTACTTTATGAAAGAGGACAGTCATATACAACCAAAAGGACTGTATACTGTAATAAAGGACAAGCTTTCCTCTAAAATCTTGCCACATGCCCTGTACCTTCTGAATTTAATTTAATGTAATAGGTATAAATAGCTTAGTAGTCCTCCACTCAGTTATCATCTTCCTTATTTTAAACTTACCCAAGAAGTTACTTCTCTCTCTACTCTCTATTTAAGATAAAGACCCACTTTAACAAGTGAAGAGCACGTTTCTTCTTACCTTATTTCTTGTAACAAGTCTTTTCTTATTGCTATATGTAATTTCGTGTGTATCTTAGATTGTTTAGATAGGTTCTGTATTTTATCTCTTCCACAAACAATCTGTAAAATTTGTATTGATCTTCTTCATTAATATGTATTTTTTTTAAGTGAAAGTTACTGTGTTTGTATTCTCCTCCCCCGCTACAAACTATTACCTATAAACTTTTATAGATTCGGCTGGGACCAACACATTTAAATTTATATTAAGATTAGACAACATTAATGTTTTATAATACCTCAAATTTTGGCTTCGATTTGATATTAACGAATTATGTACAAATATCCTCGTTGATAAATGTGTACTTGTCACATGGTGTTTTTCCTTTATACTAACAAATTTTGTTCAAGTATCTTCTTTGATAAATGGTGTTTTTCCTTTTTGCCATGAATCCAACACTTCTAGATTGGTCACTTTTGAATGAATCATGTTAAAAAAAAACAAGCAAATCTTTGTAATTGTGTGTCGAATGCGGTTTGGTAATATTCCACGAACTGCAATGGGAATCATATGTGTCATTAACAAATGACAATTCTATGACTTCGTACCAAGAAATTTAAAGTATTTCATAGACACTAGCTTCTTAATGTTTACAGAATATCTGGATGGAACTTTGATACAATACAAACATTGACATAATCTAGTTTCTCAACCTTCGACAATGTATAGCAAGCTGGTGGCAAGTACGTGTGCCTTCCATTATCAATTGGAGCAAGCTCTGATCGGATCCCTATTCCCACCATGTTTTTTCAAACTTTCACCTTATTTTTTGATTTTCTCTAAATGTTCAACAATAGACCTATCAAGCTATCACAAACATTTTTCTCAATATGCATCACATTGAGACAGTGTCGAACAGTCAAATGCTCCTAGTAAAGTAAATACCAAAAAGTAGACTTCTTCTTTCAAATATTTTTGGGAGGAGTTGGATGAGCTTTTCCGAAGACAATATCAAGATGTCTAATTCGAGAATATACAGTTCATCCATTTAACGCTTCCCTTGCTACTCCATGCTCAGTTTTCCCATCAAACAATGACCTTAAATTGCGATATAGGTGGCTTTTCGAAAGAGACCTTCGATGGACCATATACACAGGTTTCCTTCATTTGTCATCTTCACATACAGGACATGCGTTTTCCCCCTTTGTATTGTAACTTGACAAATTCCCATAACCGGAAAATAATTTATGGTGCAAAAAATCATGACTCGTAGCTGGAAACGTTCCTTCCCATACACATCAGACACTTCGACGCCTGGACTCCACAATTCTTTCAAGTTTTCCATTAACGGAGCAAAATACACATCAATGTCATATGATTTATAGGAAAATTGATTTGAGGCTATCTCTGGTCCGTCTTTTTTTTGTACAACCCTATTTTTTTGATTCTTTTAAAAGCTACCAGATGCTGATGCTGATGAACACTTGCTTAATTCTGCAAAATCAAGATTATTATGGAACTGAATAAAATCTTATAATCTTGTTCTTCAATCACGTTTTTGTAGGTTGGGGATGTTGTTCATCATAAAGGAGGGAAAGTTTGGTTAGAGCATATGGATTGTTTATTACAATTGAAGACGTTATTGRAGCAATAATCACATAGCCTTGTCCTTTCACTTTGGTATGTTAATATTTTAACACTTGTGAGTTTTAGCAAATGTAGAATTTTTTTATTACACAACTTTAAGCTCATATATCTGTTTTTTAATTGTAGATTGTGCATGACGAAGATTGATATCTCTCGTCTGTAAGATCACAATATATAAGATTTTTTGTATTTGCGTAATTCTTATTCAATACTTAGTTTTGTCATGATACAACTTTGTGGTGGATACATAGCTTGATTGTTGGTACTCATGTAAGTACTTGTACAACTTTAAATTTTGTTCTATCAAATCAATTCGTAAAACTTTCACATATGCTTCTAAATGTAATATTACAGAAGGATTTTATAATTGGATGATGTGTCTCGCATTATAGTCATTTAGGACGCTTGTAGTATTAATTATTATAGCCTATTAGGACACTTTTTTAGTATTACTTAGTTCATTTTATAGGACACTAAAATTTGTTTCATAAAAACATTTTTTGGGACATTGAATTTCGTCCTATAAAAACATTTTTTGGGACGCCCATATTTGTTTCTAAATGTAAACATTTTGTGACAACATCAAGTGTCCTATATTATAGTCTATTAGGACACTTTTTAGTGTTACTTAAACCATTTTATAGGACTATGGGTTTTGTATCATAATCCTAGAGTTTTTTAGGACACTCAAATTCATCCTATTAATCTAATACAACACCTTTAGATGAGACACACACATTTTTTGTCCTATAAACTTAAAAGTCCTATTAACTACCTTATTAGGACACTAATGAGTGTCCTATAAAGCCTTTTTTTGTTGTAGTGCATTCCCAGATTGCTTAGGACCCTAAATTAGCAATGACATCATCATGTATTTGTGTTTCATGCATAACCATTGTGGAAGATTGTAAATGCATAGAAGAACTACCTAAATACTACGAAGAATGCTCATACTTTCGAATGGATTAATTCCGTCCGAGCTAAGACCAAAACGATTATTTCTAATTTCATCACCAAAATCTTCAAAGATTTGGTCAATATTCCTCCATTGAAGATAATTCGCCATATGTCTAATTTTCCCATCTTTTTTACGATCTTCAGCATGCCAACACAACAATTTTGCATCTTTGGCGCTTGCAAATAATCTTTTCAATTTCGGTAAGATAGGCAAATACCATAACATTTTAGCAGGAGGACCATCATTTTGTTTCACATCACTACTTTCTTTAGTTAGATTCTTTTGCTTATACCTCAACGAATCACATATACAACACTCTTACAGATCTGCATCTGCATTCCTATACAACATGCAATCATTCGGGCATGCATGTATTCTCTTTATTTCCAATCCATTGGACACGTCAATTTTTTCACTTTGTATAATGAAATATGTAACTCGTTATCTGCTGGAAGCATTTCATGCAAAATCTCCAACAAACTTGTAAAATTTATATCATTCCAACCGTTGCTTGCTTTTAAGTTAAATAGTTTCAACACAGTTGAAAGTTTGGTAAACTTTGAACAACCAACATACAACGGTTTTTCGGAGTCGATAAACAATTGTTCAAATTTTTCATAATCCTTATCAAAAATATTATCCTCCACATCATGTAACATTTCATCAAAGTTATCACGCTATAATTATCTGATTCATAATCATCATTGGTGTCATTACAATCATGATCAACTGTTTAATTATAATTATTAAAATCTTCACCATGTCGAATCCGACAGGTATATCATTTCATAAACCCACGTACAATAAGATGTTCTTTAATCAAATTATAATCATAGATTCACCAAATTTCACTCTCTTAAATGTTCAACGGACTATTGTCAACAATCTCCATAAACTAATCAAGACTGGCCAGGTATTCCTTTGTAGCTCGTTATTTGGTACATCCCATCACTACGATCTATCTCTAACGTCGAAATAAATTATTAATTATAAATGCATGCATGAATAGATATCAAAAGGCTGCAGGTGGCCATCCTAACCCACTTTTTGAATATTTTATCTCATATGTGAATACGTATAGCAAATTGATTACTTGAATAAAATCGACAGCATTTCCCCTTAACTCCCCAAATATGCATGAATTAAAACATATATTTGTAGGAGTGAAGGGAAACGTCTACCAAATTTTTCTTAAGATAACCAGTCTATTATATGCATCGGCATCCTAAATGAGACAAATATTCAAAAAGGAGTCCCAAACATAGGACTATCCAAAATTAATCTCTAATAGATCAATATTCGAGCGGGCAACCTAAAGGCAAATGCATGGACTTGTATAATATTTAAATGCATGCAAGTTAAAGTTTTAGCAATCACAATATAAATATAGTTAATGTGAGTAGTATACTAGTGTACATGATCAATATGTAAAATTTTAATAGGTCAGAAAAGTGATCCGTCTGAATATATTAATCATATGATCGATCATGTATGTTCGGTTGATCGATCTGGTCTAATTGGTACATGCCCTACGAATTGATATTGTACGTGTGAGCTATGGCGCGTTGTTGATCACATAAGTATATACATATATTAGATAACATAAAACATGATGTTAATGCACATAAAAGTAGTTATTAATGAACTATTTGTTTAATATGATAATAATACCTTATTTTTTGTGAAGAATAATGACAAAAACCATTAAAAAAACGTCAAAATAATGTTATTTTAGAGAGATATATGAGAAGGAGAGGGTTTTGGGTCAAAAAAATGGTGCTAGAAATGTGATAACCAAGTTATCGGATAACAAGATCGAGGTTGTTTTTGAATAAGGGTGGTAATTTGAAGAGTTGGTTACCTAACTTATTTTTCAAAACCCATCGCCTCATTTGTTATATGATTACAAAGATGATATATTTTCATTATCTCATGGGTATTGTTAAAAAATTGGAGAGAGAAAACTTCTTTGTGTGTGTGTTCTCTTGTGCGAAGCAAGCAGAACCGAGAAAATGAAGCAAGTAAAAATAGTCTTCTATAATTCATGTCCTAGATTAATTGTTGTTGTTCATCGTCATTTTAGCATCTCTGTGTGATTCTATAAGGAGAGTTTATTTTACAAACTTTCATCTTATTATGTTGAAATTTGAATCGTAGTGTTCTTTACATGGGGATGATATAAAACTGTTTTTCATGCTATGATTAGCATAATTGTGGTATTTTGATATGTTTATATCAAGTGAATGGAATATGGGTGGCATATCAAGGATATGTGTATTTTGTTTATAAGGGTGACATATCAAGTAGAGGTGTATACCAGGATAAGGGTGGCATAATCAATGTAATGTAAAAACTGGGTGTTTTTTTATCAAGTTGTGATCTTCCCTTTTATGATCAATCTACATAAAGCTTCATGAAACAATGGCAGATCTAGAATTTTATCAAGAACATGAGAGGAGATAGATGAGAGAGAAAGTCAAAGCTCCAATCTTAGTCAAACTTCAATATAGGTAAACTGATATTACAGTGAAGCTCCTTTTTTAAAATTACAAAGAATAAACCCTGTATATAGGGTCAAACTTGAAAGCCTAGTCAAAGTCAAACTTATCTGTCAAACACGATGACTTAAAACAATTATAGACGAAGTTATCTTTTCAATATGAATACAATTTAACACTGATTTTCAGTCCTAACATTCTCCCCCATTGTATTCAGGTTTGAAAGAATTTACGCGCTTTGAATCTCGTTTGAACTTTGTCTCTTTAAGCACTTTATGACTTCTTCAAAAACTTCAAAAACAATCTTCACTTTAAAACTTCAGATGAACTTTTGTTGAGAAAGATCTTTTAATATTCTCCCCCTCGAATGTAGAACAGCGATGATCTTCTCTTTTGACAATGTAGAACAAAATCAGCAATCATCTTCAGATATGACCTTCAAGATGTGATCTTCAAAGAATTTTCTTTAGATAGTAGACTCTAACATTCTTCCCAAAAATGAATTTCTTCAGATAATGAACAAACTTTCTTCTTCAAAACTAAACATTCTCTTTGACGAGAAATCTTTATCAGTAAACTTTTGAAATGATGATCTTCACATTCAAAAACTCTCAGACATTTTAGCACATGAATAATCTTCTGTAATAATCTCCAGTTACAATCCTTTTGTGTCTTTTGCCGACTTTGATGTTACTCCCCCTTGATCTTTATAACAAACTTCCCATATAATGTTCGGAATTGAACATTTCATTCATTATTACATACTCCCCCTTATGATGAAATGAGAATCATTATATCATACTTCAGAATGAATGAAACTTCAACGAGAACCGTCAATTCATAAAAATGTAAGCATATCTTTTCAAATCCACTTGTATAATCTTTTCAGATTAAGGGAATGGAAAGGTAACAACAAATTTCAACTTATGAAATTGTTTTCAATCTTATAAAAAGATTGGCCTGTGAGTATGACAAATATACTCAGTACAACGGATGTACTGTATATATATATATATGAGACTTTTTAAGGTTCATCTCACCAGGTCTTCCATTCAATCATCGATATCTTATGAAAAGTATATCTATGAATGGTTCGGCAAACTAACATAAAATTTGCAAAATATGTGTAGTGTAGAAAGATAAAGCAACATATGCTTCTGTTTAGGCTCAAAAAGATAAACCGTGTGGACTACACAAATTTATCAGACTCAATTCGTGATCAAAAAGACTTGAAGAGGGGACATATACCTTTCTGATTCAATATCATCTTTCTCCGAATGAGAAACTGATAGATTGTGAGTTGCGTGCTCCGAGTGTTATTGACACACTTATCTGTTGTGAGATAAATGAGTAGCTGATGGGCTTGTGACAAGAATTGGCATGGGTTTTGCCTTTTTCAATATTAGTCTCGAAAGAATTGAGAACTAATAGATTATGTGGTATGCCTGGAATTTAGAAGTTTGGAACAGGATTTTTATAATCTTTTAATCCTGACACAACTCTCGTCAATTCTTTTGGCTCACAACAACTACCCCTCTCTTTTTCTTTTTAAGTTCCGCACACAAGCCCTTTTTGAGTTTAAGCTCACTCGGATATGGTTGTCCTCTTAGGTAGGTTTGTCGGTTTTGACATTCCATAGAGGTATTTCTGTTAAGCACTCAGTCCCTCCGAAATTTACTGTAAGCTCAGTTGATAACAACAGTTGATCAAGATGATATTGCAATGAAACACAATGATCAAATATAAAATTGATCAAGATATTTGACTTTTAAGCACAATGAATGAAGGAGTGATACGACAAAATCAAATTATTCAGTAATTGAGAGAAATGAATGAAGATCTGTAAGTACGAGTTTACAGATTCTGATTTTCAAAGAATTAACGAATATGTATCAATCAAAGTAAAAAAAATCAAGAAACAAACTTTGAATACTAACGAGCGTATTATCACCGAAAATGATTTTTTCGTTTTAAGAGACGTGATAATAACAATTTCAAGAATACCTGAAACAGGTATTGGAATTATGTTCGCTGAGAAATTACGCAAGTAAAATCTTAGGAAATACTTGTTCAGAGAATGTACTCGTTTCCGAAGAACAGTTGCATTTTCCAAAAACTTTTATTAAAATTTCTAGATACTCCCCCAAGAAAATAGATTAGGAAATATTTCGATTTAGCTCAAATTAAAAAAATGGAAACATTTTTAGCACGGGTCCTAAACTGGGTGTTTAGAAACCACACTCGGTAAAGCATGGGTTCTAAACTGATATATTCAGAAGCCTTATTTGGAAAGTTTACAACTCCCCCTAAATTAGTGCATCATTGAATGAATTTTTGATCAGCGCAGTAATGACACACCTGCAAAATAAGATCAGACAGATTTTGGTACCCAAACGAGCTTTAGCCTTATCCTCGAGGCGTCTTCAGCTAACCCTCTCAGCTCTTCAGTAATTTCTCTCATCACTGTCGTATCAGTGGTACCTACCCCAATTGCCTCAGTGACCCAAATCATTGAAGGTGTGAATATCAGTGCCGCCCCCGCTGAACACCCACGTCTCTTCTCAACCATTTTCTCTTCTCCTCCTTCTTTGGTCTTTACATATGTCGATGATGTATTATCGACCGTCCTCCATGATACTGAGACACACACCACTGAACCTGAGGTTGCTCCTCTTTTTTCACTTATACATTGTATTTATGTTTTTGTCTTTTAAGTTCTAGCGATCATCACTAAGTCTGTTCAATGATCGCTGAAGAACTTGTATTGTAATCAATCAGAGACAACGATACTTCAAGAAGACAACACTCACACCAAAGAACCTTCAGCTAATGTCGAAAACTGAAACTGAAGATTAGAGACTGGCGAGTACGTGATCTAGAAGCGGTACTCAATGATTACAAGCCCGTCTACATATGTGTGAAGACTGCTCAAGCCTCAACGAATGCTAAAGAGACCTTCAAGTTATTCCAGCATTCAGTGATCAAAGGAAGCTTGCTTAGCACGATTTTTGTTGTCTTATTCTTATACACACAAAGGACAAACTCATACCCTTCTAAATGTTGGTACGGTACGGACCCAACTAGTTGACTCTATTGCCCACCAACTTTAGGGAAGGATATCTGCTCATAAATAGTGCTTTTTGTACTATTCACTGTAGCAAAGGACAAGCCGTCCTCTTAAGGCTTGACACGCACTATAACCCTACCATTTTGCATTAAATGAACATTTAATGCACTGGGTATAAATAGAAGTGTTTCGTCTCCATGYAGAGTGCGCGCAACTCACTCTCTAAACCTAATTCTTACTTTGAGCATTTTCTAGTTTAAGTAAAGTAACTTTTCTTACAGCATTTCTTTTCTTATTTGCTAAGAATCTATGTGTAATCAAAGATTGTTTAGATATGTTTTCTTACCTTATCTTTCCGCAAACAGTCTTGTAAAATTTGTATTGATCTTTTTTATCAATATACATTTTAAATTTGAAAATATTGTGTTTGTATTCACCCCCCCCCTTCTACAAACTATTGTACTTATCTTGTAGACCCTCAAGGGACCAACAAATCCTAACTTAGGTTTCATGTGCACAGTGTTGGGTATGTAAGGACCCTTCGTTGGCAATGATAGGTTCAACATAAAGATGTCTGGCTTCTACGAAGCCTTCAGGACTTTATCTAAGGAGAACTTTGTTTCATGTTCGTTCCTCAGGGTTGGTCCGTCATTAGGACTTGAAGGTCTTCTTCTTCCACCTTTCTTTAGTGTTGGCTTTTCAGGTACAGCAACATATCATGACATCTTCTTGATTAGCTTGCTGATGATGTCTTAAATAATGGGCTTGTGCCTTGACTTTTAGCGCTGAATGGCTTGGCGGATCTCCAGCCATTCACTGTATCCATACTGACTAAGGTAAGAAGGGTACTCCGTGACAGCATCAAGATTATCCCTGGTGATGAGCATTGAGACCAGAACTCCACCGTCTTTCGTCTGTCTGCTGATAGTGTCGTTTAAAATAGGGTGAGGAATAATTTTGTAGACGTTCTTCGCTCCATTTTCTGTCACAGTTGGCCAGCTTCATCGCTTTCTCATGCTCAGGTTCTTGAGGTTTTCTTTTTCATCAACACCCTTGTCTTTCGACTTGGTGTTCTGGTTCTTTTCAGAGGTCTCCTTCTCTTTCTCCCCTTTCTCCCCCTAGGATGCAGAATCCCTGAGAGAAATGCCTTTCGTGGCATTGATAGATCTCTTGTACTGTTTGGTGAAGTCGTCGTCATCATCGTGTTCATCATCATCTCACAAAGATCTTCACCAGTGTTAGGAAGGTTGGAAGAATCACCGCCTTCATCTTCATCATCATTTTCCATATCACCCGCATTAGCTGCAGAGGTGATTGGAAGGTCTTTGTCACGAGCTTTAGCGCCATCTCGGACAACATCAACATCTTTAGCTTCAGGAGCTTCACATGAAGTTGGATTTTCATCAGCAACCTCAACTTCATTAGCTATCACTCTAGGTGCTTCAGCTTCAGTATGAGTCGCTGGGATAGCAGCACTAGGAGCTTCAGTAGTAGCAGCATCAGCACCAACATTCATAGCAACAGCTCCAACATTCAAATATGTCTCCCTCTCTTTGTCTTTGGAGCAATAGCCAAATAAGTGATCCACAGTTCTTATCAAAAGCGCCATTATTTCTTCAAGCTTGGTCATAGTACAGGCTAGAAGAAGAGTAGCCTCCCGTGTTTAATCAAGTTGCTCGCAATCTTCAGTGGTGAAGGACGGTTCAGGTGCTGGTATTGGCTATTGGAGAGTTGCCAATATTTGTTGCATCAGCTCGGTATGCTTTGCAAGATGAGCATTCACTTCATTGGTCTTGTTTGTTAAAGCAGAGATGGCCTCAGCATTGGCTTGCACATCCACTTGCATAGAAGAGAGCTGGTCCTTGACCTCTTTCACTTCAGCTCGGACAACTGATAGGTCAGCAGAGGCTTCTTCCCTGAGAGGCATGTCCTTATGGACTTTGCCCATTTGGATAAGGACAGTCTCCACAGTTGGGAGAAGAAGTTTGACGTCATCAGCCATGTTGTATTCCTCCATGGCTGGCGTCTCTTCGAAAGGACCTAAAAAGGAACAAGGTTGAGCATAAGAAAGCTCTGGCTTAGTATAAACAAAAGGGTAGGAAGGTAGAGTACCTGAGAGTTCATCAACATCATTTGAAGGATTGATCCTGGTTCGCTCCAGGTTGCCTTCGAGAAGATAGGAGACCGTATGCTAAGATGCCTCGATAGGAGAAATCTCAGGTCCAGTGGTGGGTGTTTCATCAAAAAGGAGGACAATCTTTAATGATCATAAACACGTGTTGAGACCAATGAGGGAAGAGAGGAGAAAATGGGCAAGACAGATGGGTCACTGAGGCAGTTAGGATCGGAGCCACAGCTACGACAGTGATTGCAGAAATCACTTAAGAGATGGGAAGGGTAGCTGAAAGTGCCTCGGAGGTAAAGTTAGTTTCAATAGCTGAGACCTTTTGAGAGGTCATAGCCAGAGACGTGGGTATCCCCTTTTTTGTCTATCTTAGCCCTCGATGGAGAACCAAGAGTGGGTTGAGAAAATGGACGTTTGGAAGAAAGGGAGGTGGTGGTTGGGATAGACTTTGGGGGGTTTTCTTTAGTCTTAACCACCTAAGAAGGAGAAGAAGAAGAAAATGAAGAAGGAAGTTGCACAATAGCAAAGAGTGCAACGTCTTCAGTTCTCAGTTTAAGATCCTGAATCCTGGATCCAAGCTTGCAAATAGGAAGGTTACCTTCCTTGGAGTACTTGTCGCCAAAGATCTTGTCGAACACCATGGAGAGAAACCTGGTGTGTTGTACGACCTTCTCCCTTTAGTGCTTGTTCAGCTTCAGCGCCAGGTCCTTGAAGATCATAGCCGCGAAGTTGATAAGGTGTCGACGGATGACAGAAACGCCGATGTTGAGCGCGACCCATGAGGCTTGATCTTGACCACCAATCTTGCCTCCCATACACTGGATGGAGTGGGAGAACAAGTACTGCCACACCGTAAACATGCGGTTCTTCTCGATCTTCGACAGCGACTTGAGAAATGCTGGAGTCCTTCTTCGTTGGCCAAGCATAGCCAATATCATCGAGGCAGGCGATGATGATTTCAGTCGAAGGATCACTGATGAAGGGACCCTTGGGAAAATGAAAAGAGTTCGTAGCTTCAATGCCAAAGCTCACGGTCATGTAGTTGAAGGTAAAGGAGATTTTCTCCACCTGTTGACCATGCTTGTCAGTGTCCTGAACTACTTCAGCAATTAGCCAGAACGGCTGAAGGACTTCTTTCACCATGACAAGTTCATGAGTGAGAGCATAGGCGATTGGCGAGATCTTGAAGAAGGTAGTGGTTTCCTCGTAGAATGATTTGTTCGTAGGGATGTCCAATAAGGCGACATGATTGTTTGCCTTGGACATGTCTTCAATGGAAAAGTTCTCGTTCTTGGTAGCCATTGTCTGTTAAAGGTAAGAAATAAGAAATAACAGGTTTTCTAATACTAGTCCAAGATTTTGATGTGAGCTTTTAAGTTTAGGAACAATAAAAACTTCTTTGAAAAATCCACAAAGAAAATATTATGGTTTTTCAAGAAGAACAAGTGTTTTGAAGCTTTAGATTATAACCAAGGAAAAGAATTTGTTAATAATCTTAATGTTTGTATTTTAAGAGAACAAGTTCTTAAAGAAACAAAAACAGTTTCATAGAACAAGAAGAACAGATCAAAAGATAAAAGAAAGATTATCGACCTTGGAGATTTAGGAGAAAAAGGTCGAAGGTTTTTTAGCATTCATAGTTTGTAGTTCTTGCATGCAAATATGTTTTGGAAGAGGTTCGTCAATAGATTTTGAAAGTGTAAATAAAAATTGAGAAGAGAAGTCTCATATTTATAGGTAGGACGAGGGAGAAAAAGAAATAGGAGAGAGAAAAATACGACTGTTGAGGAAGTGCCATGATGAAAGAGTAGCACGTTCTCATCCACGATTGGATGGAATTTAAAGGAGTCGTGTGTGTCAGACTTTAATGCACGTCTCAAAGCAACATCTATTGGTAAAAGAAAATGTCGTCATTAAAACGGTTCATAATCTATTTCTTTTAAAACGAAAAGGTTTTAAGAAATTCAAAAGCCACTCTCTGAAGAATATGAAAGGGTTTTGAAAGCATTCAGTGATAAGAAGAATCACTGAATGAAAAGACCTTTTAAAACACTTGATCACTGAAGAAAAAAGCTTCAGTGATGGTTTTACTTTAAGAAAGGAAAATATCTTATAGGGATATATTTCCATAAAAGAGTCAGTGACAAGATAAACACTGAACTTATCTTAAGTTTTGAATCACTGAAAGAAGAAAGGTTCAGTGATCATTTTGATTTTAAGAAAAGATAAGTATTTTAGACAGGTATACTTACTTGAAAATGTTCAGTGATAGAAAGAATCACTGAAACAAACCTTTAAAACATTTTGATCACTAAAGAAGAAAAGTTTCAGTGATAGTTTTATGTTTTAGGGAAGAAGAGAGAGTATACATACGTTAGAGAGAAGAGATATATTTACTCAAGAGTTCAGTGATAGAATGAGAGCGATGAATCATTTCACTTACTAATTGATGAGTATAACTGAAGGAAATTAATCTTCAGCGTTTAGCATTCCAAGTTCGTTGATCAAGATGTTAAATTTTGTCTCATCAAGAGGCTTTGTGAAAAGGTCAGCAAGTTGGTAATCAATGGGAACAATGTGAAGTTCAATATTACCATTTATAACATGATCTCAGATAAAATGATATCTGATCTCAATATGTTTGGTCCTGGAGTGAAAAACAAGGTTGTTTGCAATCGCAATAACACTAGTGCTATCACAATAGATAGGAATCTTTGAAAACTGAAGATCGTAGTCGTTAAGCTGGTTTTTCATCCAAATGATTTAGGCACGGCAACTTCTAGCGGCAACGTATTAATCTTCAGCGATTGATGTGGACCCTAAGTTTTGCTTTTTACTTGTCCAGCTCACCAACTTTTCACCGAGAAGCTGACAGCCTCCAGTGGTTCTTTTCCTATCCATTTTGCAAACTGCAAAATCACTATCCTAGTAACCTATTAGGTTAAAAAGTGAACCCTTAGGGTACCAGAGACCCAAGTTAGAAGTTCCCTTCAGATATCTGAAAATGCGTTTTACAGCAATCAGATAGGATTCTTTAGGTTCAAATTGATATCATGCACATAAACAAGTAGAATACATGATATCTGGTCGACTAGTTGTAAGATACAGCAGGAAGCCGATCATTCCTCAATAAATAGTTACGTTTACTGGCTTTCTATTTGGATCCTTGTTGAGAGAGAGTGGAGGAGCCATAGGGAGTTTCATAGATGAGTTGTTAGAGAGATCAAACTCTTTCAGCATATCACGAACATACTTACTCTGACTGATAAAGATACCTTTATCTGATTGCTTGATCTGGAGACCTAAAAAGAAGGTTAGTTCTCCCATCATACTCATTTGGTATTCTTTCTTCATGCGATCAGCGAACCGAAAACATAAAGAGGGATTAGTGTAACAAAAAATAATATCATCGACATATATTTGAACTTGAATGATATGATATTTAACTTTCCTAATAAATAAGGTCTGGTCAATCTTTCCACGGAAAAATTTCTCAGAGATGAGAAATGAGGAGAGGGTATCATACCAGGCACGGGGAGCCTGTTTTAACTCGTAAAGAGCTTTATTCAAACCATAGACATGATTTGGATACTTAGGGTCAAGAAACCCTAGAGGTTGTTCAACATAACTTCCTCTTGGAGTTTTCCATTTAGGAAGCACTCTTTACATTAATTTGGTAGACTTTGAAGTTGCTATGGGCAGCAAAGGCTAGGAAGAGTCGAATAGCTTCGAGTCTAGCCACTAGTGCGAAGGTCTCGTCATAATCAATTCCTTTTTCTTGTCTATAACCCTGAGCAAGAAGATGAGCCACAAGATGAGCCTTGTTACGGGTTACCATGCCTTCTTCATCTAACTTATTGCGATAGACCCATTTAGTGCTTATCACAGTTTTGTCAGATGGACATGGGACAAGGTACTAGACTTTGTTCCTATCAAACTCAATGAGCTCCTCTTGCATGGCAATGACCCATCTCGGGTCTGAGATAGCATCATTGATTTTCTTGGGTTCAACTAAAGAAAGGAAGTTGACAAAGAGATAGATATTACCTAGTCCTCGATGAGTCTGAATACCTGCACTTTGATCACCAAGAATTTGATGAATAGGATGGTATTTTGTCTATCGCTGAGCTGGTATAGGATTATCATCTAAGCATAGATGTTCAGGAACAAAGGATGAGGATTCAGCTGCAGATTCCTCAACAATAGGGACAATTGCTAAAGGAGCCTCAGATTCAGTGACTGATAAAGGTTCAGATGCTGAAGGCATTTCATTCACTGATTGATCAGTGTTTGAAGTATAAGGAGGAACACAACTAATGGGCACTGCAACGATCTCTAAAAAAGATTCGCTTTAGTGATTAGCAGCAACTGCAATGATAAGTGGATCATCTTCAGCTTCCGGAGCTTCAGCGTTGGGTGGAATGCTGAAGGAAACTTTAGGCTGTCCAAAGTGAGAGAACATCCAATTTTCTAGTTCTTCATCATCATTTATGACGGGTTTAGAATTAGCTTCTTGAGATTCATCAAAGTTGACATGAATAGTTTCTTCTATTGTATGTCGATGTTTGTTGAATACTCTGAAGGCTTTACTGAAGAATATCCAAGAAAGATTCCTTCACAAGCTTTGGGATCGAACTTTCCTCATTGATCACGGTTATTAAGAATATAACATGTGCAACCAAAGATATGTAGAAAGCTGAAAGAGGGATTTCTGCTATGGAAGAGTTCATAAGTTGTCTTCTTGAACCTCTTAACGATCAGCAACTGATTTTGAGTGAAACAAGCAATGTTGACAGCTTCAGCCCAGAAATAAGTGGGAAGTTGAGATTCGCTAGCATTGATCGAGCACCCTCAATGATTGTTCGATTTCTCCTTTCAGCGACCCCATTTTGCTGAGGGGTTCTCACAGAAGAGAAGTTGTGAGAGATTCCCTTGTCCACAAAGAAGTTATCCATAATACTGTTTTTGAATTCAGTTCCATGATCACTTTTGATAGATCGTACTTTAATATTAATAAGTACTTCTATTTTTTTGATGAACGATATTATTTCTTCAGGTGCTTCACTTTTGGATCTGAGAATGAAGACCCAAGTGTACTTGGAGTACTCATCAACAATGACAAGTGTATACTTCTTTCCAACAATAGATTGCACGTTCACTGGACCAAAGAGATTCATGTCAAATAGCTGAAGAGGTGATGTCACTGAAGAGATTTGCTTAGACTTGAAGCTAGCTCTTGTATGTTTTCCTTTCTCACATGTTGAGCAAAGAGATTCCTTTGCAAAGGTGTGTTGAGGAAGACCAATGACGAGATCATTTCTAGACGACTCGTTGAGTGTCTTGAAGTTAAGGTTAGAAAGCCATTTGTGCCACAGCCAATGGATGTCTGACGAAGCTTTAGAAAGGAAACAGTTATTCTAAGTGAGACAAGAATCCATGTTGATGATCTAGATATTCTCTAGACGAGAGCCGGTTAGAGCAACCTTATCATCCTTGTCATAGACATAGCATGAATTCTTAGAGAACTTCACTATGAAATCTTTATCACACAGCTGACTGATGTTGAGTAGGTTGTGCTTCAGTCCTTTAACATATGCAACATGCCTGAAAGTGGTTGCACTATTGATTAATACACCAAAACCTTTGGTATATCCTTTTCTGTTTCCTCCAAAGGTAACGGAAGGGCCTCTATCATCCTTTTAGTCTATAAGCAGGGATTTGTCTCCAGTCATATGTCTTGAGCATCCACTATCGAGATACCAAATTCCTTTGACTTTCTACACAAGGGAACAGTTTAAAAATGCTTCGGTACCCATTCTATTTAGGTCCAACAATGTTAGAGGCAACATCTACTGAAACTGAAGAACCAGTGTCAGTAGAAGGCTTCACTGAACCTGAAGAAGAGGTTTCAGTGGGATTAGGAACAACCTCTGATGCTAATGGAATAGAGTCAGTAGGTGCCTTCACTGAGCCTGACGATGAGGCTTCAGTGGTAAGAGGAACAACAATACCTGACACTGAATACTTAGTGTCACTAGTTGTCTTCACTAAGCCTTAAGAGGAGGCTCCAGTGGATTTCTTCTCCTTAGTTGTATTAACAACCTTAGTGTTAGATTTCTCCTTGGTAGATTTCTCAGTCTTGGCTACTTTCTTGCCCTTGGATGGGGGACCAGCCTTGGTTGCAGAAGGACACTTACTGGCAATATGTGTAGTTTCACCACAGTGTCTACACTTCCTATAGCTGGCTAGCTTTAGGGTCAGGAAGTACTAGAGAATAAGAGGGACAAGCTCCAATGATTCCCTTCTCATTTGTTCTAGGAGGAACTTTTGAGGATTTGGAGTCCTTAGGTGAAACATTCACCTTGAGCTTAGACTTAGATTTCTCAGAAGATTCGAATATCTTGATCCTTGGAGAATAAGAAGAAGAAGAAAAAAAGAAGAAGAAGAAGAAGAAGAAGAAGAAGA
>NC_037539.1:16270045-16282106 GCF_001531365.2 Cynara cardunculus var. scolymus | reverse complement strand
GAAGAAGAAGAAGAAGAAGAAGAAGAAGAGGAAGAAGAAGAAGAAGAAGAAGAAGAAGAAGAAGAAGAAGAAGAAGAAGAAGAAGAAGAAGAAGAGGAAGAAGAGGAAGAGGAGGAAGAGGAGGAAGAGGAAGAGGAGGAAGAAGAAGAAGAAGAAGGTGCATAAGCTGAAGGAATAGATTTAGATCTATGTGACTTGTTAGCCTTCTTAGGGAGAAGTGTTGTGACAATGGACTTACCTTTGTCTTTGCAACCTGAACTCGAAGGAGTTCCTTCAAGATGACTCTCAGAAAGAGAAGATTGAGAGGAAGAAGTGTTAGGAATAGAAGAGACAAAGGTACCAAACTTGAGCATGGACCTGTCTGTGACACTATCTTTCTGATCATAGGAGAAACCTAGACCAGTCTTTATCTTGACAGAGTTCTGAGCATTAATGATCTCAGAGGCTTTGACAAAGGCTTTGCACCATCCTTCAATGGTAGCCTTTTCAGCTCTGAGTTCAGCAATTGCTTGCTCACGCTCGGCAATAGCCTGTTCATGTTCAATAGTGATGGTTTGGTTTAAAATGACCTGATCTTTAAGATCTTCTTCGATCTTTGTCAACTCTTTGATCTTGAATGACAAATCTTCAATTGTTCTTAAAGATCAAGATTAAGCATTTCTGCTTTAGATTTGCCATTCAGGGCATTGTAAAGGTCAACTGTCATAACATTGATAGGCTAGAAGAAGAAGTAGAAGAAGAGGGTTCATTCAGAAGACAAACCTGAGCAGGAGAGGATGATGAGGGATCATGGGAAGTTGACGTCTCAGAAATTTCTTCCTTGACATCCTTGGCAATTAAGCAAAGATAGGCCGTGTCTTCCTCATCAAAGGATGATTCATCAGACGAATCAGCCCAGTCATGCTCTTCAGCAATAAGACCTTTGGCCTTTCACTGGGAACTCTTCATCTTCTTATATTTCTCCTTCAGCTTCAAGTATTTATCATCTTTAGCTCTAAAGGAGGATGGGGATTTCGAAGATGGCAACGCAACCTACTTTGACCTGCACTCACCTGCAAAGTGACCTTTATGATGACAATTGTAGCAGACCGCTGAAGCCTTGTCAATAGTATCTGACTTTGTCTTTTCCTTACTGGTCAGGGTAGATCTGCATAAATTACTTTTTCTGGCGAACCTTCTAAACGACTTAGTTAGAAGTGCCAGTGATTCATCAAAGTCTGCAAGGTCAGACTCTGACAGTCCCTTAGAGTTAGTAGAGTCTAACTCTGTTATAGAAATAGAAGAAAGAAGAACATAAGAAGAATAAGATGGGAGTTCAGCTGGAGGAACTTCAGAGATCAAAGCTAGAGGAGATCTTTTCATGTCTCTGGAATCCTTGATTAGATTCTTCTTCAGTTGTCGAGAGTGCTCGTGATTGAGCAGTATCTCATATAAAGTGCTAAGAGAGAGAAAAGACATGTTGTTGGACATCTTGAGACACAGGGCATATGTATCCCAAGATTCTGGTAAACATTCTTGAAGCTTCGTTAAAGTTTCAGAGTTGGAATATTCTCTGCCAACTGTCTTTAAATCAATTAGAAGACAATTAAACCTTTGATGAACTTCAGACAACGTTTCAGTCTTTTCATAGAGAAATCTTTCATATTGTCTTACTAAGTTTAGCTACCTCAATTCTTGTACCTGAGAGGTACCTTCATATTGAACACATAGAGTGTCCCACATGGATTTCGACGTTCTAACTTCATCACTGAGTGATAGACCTCGTCAGGAAGAGACATAGCTATTATAGATCTTGCACGAGTATCTATAGCTATCTTCTTCTTGTCTTTTTCACTCCACTGATGAGGGAGCTTAGGAATCTAACGTTCTAGAATCGCGGCAGTTGTAGCTGTTTCAGGAATAGCTGGAGATATAGCACATGCAACATAAGATTCATTTTCTATATAGTGTAGAATTTCAGGATCCACACCCTCCAAAAAAAGAGACATCTAACTTTTTTTCCAGAGACTGATAAATCGGGGAGGTTTGGCAAGGGAGCCATTGTCGTGAAAGTATGTGCTTGTGTTTTGCAAAGCCATATGAAAACAGTAAAATTATCTAGAAAGAGAGATAATAAAATGCAGAAAAACAACTCACCAAGAAAAGAAGAAAACACTGCTCCGATACCACTTTTAGGTCCCGGTTGGGTCTACAAGATTTTTAAAGAAACAGTTTGTAGAAGGGGGGATGAATACAAACATAGAAAACTTTCAAATTTAAAAATATATATTGATAGAGAAAGCTCAATACAAATTTTTATAGATTGTATGCAGAAATAGACAAGGTAAAGATAACCTATCTAAAACAATTTAAGTTTACACATAGATATTCTTAGCAAAATAGAAAAGATTTGGTAATTCTTGGGTAAGAACTTTTAAAATACTTGAGAGGGATTCTAGCTTACTTGAAGATAAGCGTAAGTGTTCTTCTAGATGTATGCAAAATATGCTTGTGTTTTTTCTCTGCATGGAGAGAGCACTCATCTATTTATACCTATTGCATTAAATACACATTTAATGCAATTCAGTAGGGTTTGAACATGTGTCAAGCTTTTAAAGGAAATCTTTTCCTTTGCTATAGTGAATAGTAAAAATGCCTATTCATGAGCAGACATATTTTCATGGAGTTAGTGGGTAATAGAGTCAACTAGTCGGCTCTGTACCGTACTATACTCTAGAAAGGGTATGGGTTTGTTTTTTGTGTGTGGAAGGACAAGAAAAAAACAATCTTTCACCAACAAGCTTCATTTGATCGTTGAATGCTGGAATAACACTAAAGGTCTCTTCAGCATTCGTTGAGGCTTGGGCAGTCTTCACACATATGTTGACCATGTTGTAATCACGGAATGCCGCTTCAGATCATGAACGCGGCAGTCACTAATCTTCAGTTTCAGTCTTCGACTTTCACTAAAGGTTCTTTGGTGTGATTTTTTCGCTATCGCTGTAGGATTTACAATACATGTTTCAGCGATCACTGAACAGACTCAGTGATGATTGTTGGAACTGAAGGAACAGAAACATAACAATTCGTAATAGGTAAAAGGGATTATTATCAAATCAATGAGAGGGGGAGGGTCAACAATTTCAAAGCCGAAAGAGTTGGTGGAATAATATCAACCCTGACGAAGAACGATAAAGAAATTTTATGTTTCCAAGATAGAATCTAGGTATCACGTTTTGGGAACAACCGTGAATTAATTCTAGACAAAAGTCACAGATTGCGATACTCGATTCATCCAAGTAGCAATATAATGTACAAAGATTTAAAAAGATTCTATCAATGCCCAGGATTGAAGAAATATATTACAAAATGCGTGGAGCGTTGTTTGATATGTCTACAAGTAAAGATTGAGCATCAACGACCATATGGGAATTTATAGTCTTTCGAAATTTTTGTCTGGAAGTGGGATCATATCATAATGGATTTCATCATGAAATTACCACGAACTCCAAAGAGGTATGATGCTATATGGGTTATTGTAGATTGTCTATCGAAATTTGTGCACTTTCTACCAATTAAGATGAATTATCCTTTAGAGAGACTTGTGGTGTTACCTTGTCAATTGTCTCAGATAGGGACAACATGTTTACCTCTAAGTTGTGGGAGAGCTTTCAAAAAGCTATAGGATCTCAAATTAGATTGAGTATGGCATATCACCCTCAGACAGATGGGCAGAGTGAAAGAACAATTCAGGCCCTTTAAGACATGTTGAGAGCTTGTATTAGACTTTAGGGGATCTTAGGAAAATCATTTGCTTTTGATTGAATTTGCATACATCAATAGTTACCATTCCAGCATTCAAGCGGCACCGTATGAGGTTTTGTATGGCTGAAAGTGTAGAACGTCATTGTGTTGGAATGAAGTGGGGGAGAAACAATTAGCTGGTTTAGAGAGTGTTCAATTAACTATTGAAAAGATAGATCAAATCCGAGAACGAATTAAAACAGCTCTGGATCAACAGAAAAGTTATGCCGATAGACGCCAAAAATCGATTGAATTTCTGGTAGGAAATGTTGTGATGTTGAAGGTTTCTCCATGGAAAGGTATTGTAAGATTTGGAAAAGGAGGTAAGCTCGGTCTGAGGCACATTGGGTCATTTAGAATCTGTAAACGGGTTGGTTTAATAGCATATCAGTTAGAGTTATCTGAGAAACTCAATGCCATTCACAACACTTTTCATGTCTCAAACCTGTGAAATTGTTTAACCAATCCAAATTTGGCAATACCACTACATGAGGTGCAAGTTGATAATAAGTTGAATTTCGTGGAAACCACTGAGGTTGTCACTAACCGGAAAACAAAGGTTTTCGGAAATAAAGAAATAAGTCTTGTGAAAGTACAGTGGCGTTTTCATAAGGGTCAGGAAGCTACATGGAAACTAGAGTCTGAAATAAGATCTAAATATCGTTGTTTGATTGAATGAATTCCTAGACTGTCTATCGTTGGCCTCTATGGTAGAATCAGTCGGGGGACCTGAGAGGGATTCTAGTTGTAAGATATCTAATGAAATTGTCGCTGAAATTCAGATCTTATGGTGCAAATACATAATAGGCATATATAAATTATTGTACGTCAAATAACATCAAAGTGTTGGTTTCAGAAGATGAAATGTCTAATTTTTTTTTCACCCGAAGAGCTAACTGGATTGTTGCGAGCGGAACGAATGGGGTGTGCTTTAGCTAGTATACGAAAGTGGATACCATGATTCTTCTGTCTATCAATAACTGCATGCATTACGCGGTGGATGTGAAGAAGTAGGCCATTATCTCGGCAATAATGAGTAAAAATAGCAAGGTATAACCATGATGTAATAGCAAGCAAAAAAAGGATTTCTCACTAGACCTCAAGGTATAACCCTCTTTTTTGGTGTTTTAAAAATATGCATTACAGGTCGGACACAACCAGATGATAAGGGAAGGGGAAATTGTGAAGAGTTATATATGCTTGCATGGGATGTTGGGATAACATGCTATCTTTTGAAATTGAATTCTTTTTATGTATACAAAATTTGTGTGGAAAAATTTGATAGCTACTTTGTAATGTAGTTTTTGTATACATTTAGGACCAAATGTATAAAGTGGTATTTCTTGATACATGGAAATATACGTTTATATGCGAATGTGATTTTATGGTGTTACAAGAAATATAAAGGATAAAACCCTAGATGTAACCTTTTATACCCTGTTGTGTATAAAAACCGTTTATGAAGGTTGTCAGCTTTTATACGTGGTTTCTTACTTCAAAACCGCATACAAATCTTACCTTTTATACATAGTTTTTCAGAAAGGACCGTGTAAAAATGGTGACTCCTTCTTACACAATTCTTGGATCAAATGCCCTTTTTTAGAAAGGACCATTTACCATTGTCGACTACCCTTTCTACACAGTTTTTCTTCGAGAACTGTGTATGAAATTATACATTTAGCAACAATTCCACTACAACCGTGTATAAAGGGGCTAGAATCATCTTTTATACACGGTTTCTAATTTTTCTTTTAAAAACCATGTATAATAAGGCACGCGTAAAAATCATATCTCATATTAACCATGTGTGGTGATGTTTAAGTAATTCAAAACCTCAACTCAAACTACATAATACAATAAAAAGAAAAATATAAACAGTAAATTGTACCGCGAAAGTTTTAAAACACATATATAATTTGGCACTTTTATATGGTTATACGGTATTGTAGACACCCTTAGTTAAACTATATATTATGAATGTTGACATATATACTCAATCTGTATTGGATACGTACACCAAATTTCAATAAGCTATCTTCATCGTAAAAAAAATACAACAATTATTGTTATGACTTATAAGTTATTCGTAAGTAAATGCAACACTTTCCGTTAATGTAATTAAACACAAATTTATTATCATCTAAATTTTATTAATAATCTTTACATAATATTTATAAAATTGAATTTAATTCATCATTTGATTCTTTATTTTGTGCATTCAGTGTAAAATCAATATCTAAAAGTATTTGACTACACTTATATATCAAGTTAAACATTGTATCAAGAAACATTTTGCCTCAAACACGAGTCCAGAACAACAATGCAAATATTGATACCACATAATAATTTATCATCTTATTTCATTTTAACTCTCATTTTTATAATACACAGTGCTTAACGCTTTTCATCAAACAGTGTATTTGATTACAAAAGCAAAAGGTTTTTCGGTTAATTAATTGCCAATTCCAGAAATGCAAAGCCATTGACCAATGAAAAGTGCGGTGCAATTGAGGTTCGGGTTGATGGAAGTGAAGAAATCGCTCGTTAGGTTGAACGTTTGCTCAACGGCGAAGCAAGTGTCTCCGTCCTTGGCCCCAACCACTTGGGTACATACCGGTCCCAATCCGATTCCAACTAATGTACATGAAACACAAAAGTTAATGGTGTGTAAAATAACCATCAGTTGTATACATAGTTTGCTTCAAACATCTTTCATATATATGAAGAATCATGTGATGAGGAATATGGTCACATAAGTTATTTATTAAAGAAAGCAATATTAAATTAAATTAAAAAATATATTATTTCGTGTATAACATTATCTATAATCGTAGGAAAAATCCATAATAAATCATGATTGAATTTGTTTCCCAAACCAATTTCTAATATTCCCTAATAAACTGATTTCATCACAAAAGCAAATATGTAAGATTGTAATAGTTATCACATATGATAATTTGTTTGATAATTGTATCAATCATATGTGATAATTGTAGATGTTTTAGTTAATGATCAATTATGTATATTTACATTTATACATCTTATTATGATGCAAATAGTAATACATGTGATAATATGTCATATATATACCCAGACGCATATTATTAATTGTTATAGTATGATAAAATACTCCATAAAACTGATATTTAACCAATCAAATCCCCCCCTCTCTCTCTCTTAAAACCACATATAATAATAAAATATGATAGAGAGAGAGTACAAACATGAATTTTATTCTAAGCTAGAATTCAATGTGTTTCACATATGAATTTCTTCTCTATATTTTGTTTCATATATACAAGTAACACTATATATTATTTCATATATAAAACAATAAATGTGAAATTACTTTATAAGTTGTAACATCAAGATTATGACAAAAAGTAATAAATAATTGTTATGTTTTTTATTAACCTATATATCTAACTCACTATACGAGCCGACTAATCCCAAGATGACCACCTGTTTTGCAAGTAGTCTGCAGTCATCGCATTTGAACTTCTATGGCCACAGATAAGAGTGCTCAAAAACCCGATCAACCCAACCCAACCTAACACGAAATAATTTAACCCGAAGCAACCCGATGTCTAATCGAGTTGTAAAATTTTCAAACCGTAGGTATTAGGTTGAAATTGGGTTACTATTATTTGAACTCAACTCAACCGAATGAACCCGATGTCCTTGTATTTATTGGATTTAATATGATTGTTGAGTTTTCTATTAATATATACATTAGACAAATACACTATCAGGTACCCTCTTCATATACACATGTTTTCAATCTATTCACCGTCTCTATACAATTCATTCGTATATATATTAGTAACTGTGAACATATATATGTAAATTGAGAAAATTAATTGAATGTAATATACGTAAGATTTAAGAAATATAGAGAAGTTGTATCAAATGGTTGATAATGAAAAATAAATTATGAGTAGAGAAATAAGATATTGAAGGTTATAAAAATATTTTAATGTACCAAAGTATCAAATGGTTGGGTTGGGTTGCACTTTGGTTTGGGTTGGGTTAAGATTTTTCAAACCGCAAGCATTGGGATGAATTGTTTAAATGTTTTCAACCCGATCAACCCAATCCATGAGCACCCCTAGCCACAGGAGGAATTTTTACTCCTCCTTGAATTTGAAACTAGGACCTCCAGACACTTTTGACATTTAGAGTCCAAACTCGAACCAATTAAAAACCACACTTGTGATTGTAATAAAGAATTATTGACTTATGATCAGATGATTGTGCAATGAAATAAATTGTTACCGTTTTAAAACTTACGGCCAGATGTTGTGCTACCATCAACCATCAATACGATGACCATCAGAATGAAGGTAGCAAATGCGGCTCCGTCGATTCTTGCCATCTTTTTCACGTATTGATTTGGATGACTTAGCGTTAATTTATATTCAATTGGAGTTCGATGAAAAAGAAAGTAGAAATTGTCGTGTTATAGGTTTTAATATTACATTAACATAGGCCAGTTGTAGCGTATTATACGATGATCATTAATTGTCCCATAATTCTTTAATTTTAAGCTCGTGGGTCCAAGAATATATATTTGATTTTTGGTATTATTTTATATAATAAACTTTATTTTTATAGTGGCTATGTTAATGAGTAGGTTATATGTTTTGTAAAAATTAGTTGATAATATAAATAGTTACAAGTACATATTCAATTTTAACATGTAAGGGACATTATTGGGAAAATAATATAATTTATATTTGTTGATCTGATCCAATCATTTACCGGATGTTGGATTTTATCATGTGATCTAATCCAATTAATATTGAACATCCGACCTAATCTAATCCGATGGATGATTGGGTCGGTGCGGTTCAATCTATTGGATATTATTATTGGTTATCCGTTTGATCAAATTGGATTTTCATCCGATATTTTAATCTATTTTTCAATCAATTAATCTACCATTTCAACCAATTGTTTATATTTTTTCTTAAGTTATTAAAAACCAATACATATAAATATCGACTAAAAAACCACATCGTAAAATGTTAATAGTTATATTATGTTATCAAATTAGAGCGTAGTTGGATGATAATTGGGGATAGGGAATTGAACGGTATCGAATTTGAATGTTTAAATTTTGGATCCAACGCGATCGAATTATAATTGAATATCCGATTATGGTCGATCGATTTAAATTGAATCGGATGAGTGTCTATACACCCCTAATTTATCGACTCTTTTTAGGTTTTAAAACAGCCAACGTGCGTCTAATATCCCCAAATGAGTGGTTAAGCATAAGGTCTGAGTTCATAATTACACAACAAATTTGAAAAAACACATTGAAACACTATTTTTGAAAATCATAGAGATTCTTAAACTATGCTACTCGTTTCATCTATTTTCAGAATATTTAGCATAACGTAAATGGTTGTAGACTAGAGTACTAAACTTTCAAATCTTAATCTTCTCCGGGCATTAATTAGAAGTGGTCATTTATACGGGCTTGGAAAGGTCATCATTGCACCTGGCATATTTTTCTTGTCTAGCTAATGGGTCTAACATAGCAAAGTTAAGCCCATTTTTGCGGCCTTGAGAACTTTTCCATACGTGTCCTATAAACAAGTCGAACTTCCCAACAAACTAATAGGCCTAAAAAATTACATTTCAAAAAACTATATAAAATGGTAATCTATGTAAAATTACCCAAAATACTTATAAAAATAAATTCCAACTAAGAAAACATAAAAAATACTAATGTACACCATGTAAGAAAAAAATCATGAAATATGGAGTTAGATTTTTCCTCTCCAAGATTTGTCACCTTCTAACATTTGAATTATTCAACCACCTAATATTTCAAGATCGAGATTTGAGACGTAGTATATGAGAGGGACTCAATCATTTGAGAACTCTATTTTTTGTGAGATTCATTATAATTTGAATTAATTTATTGCATTTATTTAATTAACTATAAAGGGTATTTCTGTAATTTGATATATATATATATATTTAATATTGCAACTAATTAAAAAATATATGTGTAGGTTGATGTTGATTTTGGTTTTGATTTTTGTTAGGGTTTTTATTTTGATTTTAGGTTAGGGTTTTGATTTCGATTTTAGGTTAGGGTTATTGTTGTTGATTGTTGGGTTAATTAGGGTTCTTTTTCATCACACATTTCCTCAATTCAATATAATGCAGCGGGTTTCATAATTATTCTGTTACCAAAACGTGCACAATGTGATCACAAACTGTGCACACCATCGATGAATCCAAATCTCGTGAACAATTGGTATTCTCGTGAATCCAGATGGTGTGCACACTATGCACAATGTGAGTTGTGCACCATGCGCAAATTGGCATCCCACCACATAACCCCATTTGCAAACTATGCACATTATGTACAATGTGTGGTGTGTGCTATATGTTCACAAAAATTAATAGATAGTTAATACTTAGTAGGAGTCCAACCTAAAACCAAAAAATATGGGAGGTACTTTATTTATAAAATATTAATTGTATAAATAATTTAATTGATTATAATTATATGTCGGGCAGGAGGTGTAACAACTTGTAAATTCATATAACAAATATCACATATATTATACATAACACGTCACATTGGGACTACAATTTGAGTCTCATTCTATAAAACTCTAATAACCGTCTGAACTTGACTACCAACTTTTTTTTTTCCAAATAAAATCTTCATACCAATGATTTAAGTATCATGAAGATCAAAAACAGACTTCACAAAATTCATTAACACTCTTCACATATGAATCTGCAACTAAAATCGTCTCATATTTTTCCTTTACCCTCTTAAAAGTTGTCACCCTGAAATGATATTTTTGAAAAAAATGCAGGTTAGACCATACGGTCTAGTGAAGAAATTCCTGTTAGTATAACATCGTATAAAACCAATAGGTTTCGAACTTTCAAAATATTAAACAGATAACGACCTCCAAAAAATGTAAATATCACACCATCATATACACCGCTCCTGTTACATATCCTACAGTCTTATTCACTGCTCCTATCACATACCTCACAATCATATGCACTGCTCCTAACACATACACGTCGGTTAAACCAATCCAATTTCCACATAATAGATACAACGATAATAACACACTTTATGCCATTCCCGTATAATCACACTAAGTAAGATTTTGAATTATAAATAAAAGCCTTTTATATCGTATGCATTTCAATTCAAAGTTTTTTAAGAAACTCACATCTATTAATTTCCAACAACATGTATTCAAACATCATATCACAGTTAACGATATTAATCCAACTATAACGAACAAGTATAATATCGAAATAGTAACCATTTAATAATATATGTATTTCAATTCAAAAATGGTTATAACAAAAACTCACCTCGATGACGATAAATGAAGAATCTAAACCTTAACTAGATTGATTTTCTAACACAATGTGCCCCAAAACATGCAAAATTTTCAACTGAGTTTTATTCCAGACATCACTAGATTGATTTTCGGACACAATGTGCCCCAAAAACTGAACTTCTCGTAACCCAAAACTCATACGTGAACAAATTAATTACAAGCTTTTCATGTTTCAAAAAATTCTACGGGTGGGCAACAGTCGCTTCTTCACAGTACTTACATATGGGCTAACAGGTCACACTTTGGGGAAGAAAAGTAGTCTGCTCATTTATGACTGAAATAATCTACAACAAAATATTGATGAAGTACCTAGTTCACCATAACTGTAATTGCTGCCCATGCGTTAGTCAAACCGAAATACCTAGTACAGAATAAATTATTTACAATCAATTTATCAAGTTCCCGGTAATCAACACACTCTTATCGACTCGTCTTTCTTCTTTATACTAAAAATTGGTGCATCTAACGATGACGTATCGAGTCTGATGAAACTTTTATCGAACAAAATGTTTCAACTAAGACATCATCTTTTTTTTCCCTCAGACGACACTAATCAGTATAGTGCATGAGCTACCAGTGCGACCTCTAGTATCAAATAAATTCTTAATTCAAATGATCTTCCTAGTGGAAAACTAATCAAGTCATCTGAAAAGACCTCTGAAAAATCTCTAACTACCGGTATCAACTTTACTCTTTTACTTGTATGGGAACTATGCATTGCACGGTAGCATGAATACTTTGATTAATGATCTGAAGATTGTCTATATAAATATATATTAGTTGTTATTAGAATTATCAACAAATAGTATTCAAATAATTCTAAAAAGTTAAATAAAATATAATTAGTAAAATTTTAATATATATATATATATAATGAGTAC
>NC_037539.1:16264051-16267749 GCF_001531365.2 Cynara cardunculus var. scolymus | reverse complement strand
TTAATTGATTTTGATGATTTTTATTTTTTCAATTGTTATGTAACTAAAAATATACATTTATTGATATAAAATAAAATATATGTAGTTTTATGTATTTGTGGCTTCAAATTCATTTACAAATAAATAAATAAAATTAAGTTAAAAAAGTAGGAAAATGAAAGGTTTAGCAATTAATATGTTGATTGTACATTATAAATAAATAAATAAAGAAAAATATGATAGAAAACTTTTCATTGAACATCCATTTGGTTCTTACTTCACACACCGCATGTTGCATAGTGATGAAACTTGTTTTGTTAGAAAATACGTAATCGAATTAAGGTGAAACGTAATTTCATAATAAATTGTAATATAAGACGGTGATTACATTAGGGTGTTTCTGATGCAAATTTTTTTCATTGATATTGTTTCTTGTAACTAAATAAATTCATACATTTTATATTTTTCGGTTGCAGAACAATAATTCTATGGAAGTTCAATTTGTATAAAAATTGTTAGCCACAACCCGCAAATATTGTATGATTAATATTGAGTACTATCGTAGGTGTATGCAAAAGTAATCTTTTCAATTTAGCTTGTAACACTTATTTTCCATATTTTTTTTAAATATATTCATGTACATATAGTCATCTGAATAATTAAATGTGTAATCACAATATAAGAAGTGATATAACTAAATTTATAATACAATTAGATTATAGAAAATAAAATAAGAGTATTTTATTAATTATTGAATGAAATATAATATCCTCTAATCTTGAGGAATTATACAATGCAAGGTATATAAGCAATAACATTCGTTATATTATAAGCTTACTGATTGTTGTAAACAATAGCTAATCATGGTTGGCCAAAAACCGAAGAACTGAAATTAAAATTGGATTCATCATAGACAGAGAAATTATTATTGTCTTACTTTTGACGACAAAAAACTTAGTTTTGTGTAATGATGATTACGATGTATAAGTGATAACTCTCATTTTGTGAGAGTTATTTGTTGTTCAATACCCCTATTTTATTGTATCGTTGGTACCCATTTTGCTCTTATCTTGTATTTTTGGTCCAAAATATGTTAAAAGGTGATGAAAGGTCGAGAATTTAATTATTTTCTAAAAAACCCATTACTGTTGGTAAAATGCCCACTTTCTGCTCGCATGCATTATATGACGTATTTTCATCAAGTTGGATTTGAACGAAATGCAAATATGAACTCTTTTGAGTTTTAATGAGATTTAATTCTGAGTTCAGATCTAAACATTGAGTTACTTGGAAGAATGGGCCTGGTTAAGTTATAAAAAGACAATAAAGTACTCCTACCTTTATTTTGATTGAAAAGCCTTCTTTTCATAATTTATTGGAGTACTTTTACCTTTTGCAACATTTCAAAGAAGTGACATGGCCAAAGATAAAGTAGACTTGTGGTGATGGGTGGTCCTTACCCTTTGGATAATGCAGATTTTTATCCATTGGACAAAGAGTTTGTCCGGTCCTCACCTTTTCCTATATTTTGAAGACTTTCTCTCAGTTGGAAGGCATCCATTCCATCAACAATTTAGCCAAGCAACCTTGGAGCATTCTCTCAAGCTTTACAGCAGTAGAGCAAGTTTAATTTCTGTTTGTAATTTAATTTTCGTAGTTAGTCTTTAWTTCTCGCCACTGTGTATTGTATGCCCTCTGTGGGCAACAGTTTAAGTATTATTTTCAGTTCAAGTATTTCTTATGCATTTTTCTTCTTCTGTTTCGGTTATGTTTTCTGATTTTATTATCAGCTAAGCACCCCTTTGGGTGTTGGTGTGAGTCAAACTTAAGAATTTAAGGGCACACTTGATTGTTGCCATTTTTTTATTGATTCTTAAGCTTGGTCATTTAAGTYRRGACTTRASCTYAACKYAGATAAGCYGATCACTTTGAAGTGTTAATATTAGATCCTTGATCCAGAGATGAGCGGATCTGAAATACGGCTTAGATGATGCACAAAGATTTGAGAGAGTCTTTGATAATCACGCAGAGATGCGGGTTTTGCATGTTTTTAGCTTAAGTTTAGATATTAGTCGAGTTTATGCTACAATATGTTGTGAGTATAAATCTTCAGGCTAGTGGAACCAGATATCTTTTTATCTAGTAGCTAATTCGGTAAGTTTAAGATTGATATAACTGGACGCTTTATAGGCACTCTGTGGGCACAGTATATAAGAATTCACTTTCGAGAGATAGGAATTCTTATAGAAATCCCATGAGTTTCTGACCAAATTATTCTTGCAATATTCTTAAGCAAAGCTTACACCCATACCCATCTTTTAAATTAAAAGGTTTATTTCATATTTTAATGCTTTGCACCAATCAAAACTCATCTTTTTTCTCAACCTGAAACATGTTCAAGAAGTTCCTGAAAGTCTCTGATTCTTAGTAAGTCCGGTCCCTGTGGAAACGATCTTGGTACTGTACCACTCTATTATTTGAAGCGATCATAGTGTCAGCGTGCACTTGCACCGCCACTTTGGGGACTTTGTTCCCACTGTGTGCACACTTACGATTTTAGCACATCAAGTTTTTGGCGCCGCTGCCGGGGACTGGCGCGATTTTTATCCTGAGACATTGATTTTCATTTGAGCGTTGGTCAGTTGTTTCATTCGTTGTTCCTGTGTTGTATGCCATGACTACAATACGGTGATCTTTTACCTCTTGATCTTGAGTTAGAAAGAACAATTAGGAGACGAAGAAGAGGTAGAAACAATCGGCGAAATCCCAACCGTACCATAGGAGATAATTCACCTTCTCGGGAAGCCACGGTCAATATTGCCGATGACAAAAATAGAGGCATACTGGACTACGCAACTCCCGAATTTGGTCAACTGGCCTCGGGAATTGGTAGACCCGAAATGATAGCAACATCTTTTGAACCCAAGCCGGTTATGTTTCAAATGATTTCTGCTATGTGTCAGTATGGGGGATTATCTTCGGAAGATCCGCACTCTCATTTGAAATCTTTTATAAAATGACCGATCATCGTAAGATTCCCGGAGTTACTCAAGAGGCCTTACGTGTAACAACCCACATATTCTATGTACCGATAATCCACATCATCATACTCATAACACAAAATATAACATCGTTTACAAAATACAGATTAACAAAATACTTTCTTATAATACATTTATCATAACTAAACTGTCATTCATAGGGGTGTTCAAAAAAACCGTTGGACCGCTTAAACCGGCCGAACCAAGTCAAACCGGACCGTTTTTGGCTGTTTGAGCAGTCTGGCGGTTTGGTTTGGTTTGGAAAATAGTAAAACCGGGCGGTCCGGTCCGGTCTGCGGTTTGGAACCTTTTTTGGGCGGTTTGGACCAAACCGACCGCCAAATATATGTGTGTGTGTGTATATATATATATATACATACATACATTATTTAATTATTTATTTTAATATTAGCAAGCCCAATTTTTTTAACTTATGGGCTATGGTTTAAATATATATCTAAGTCCAACATAAAGTTTAACATCTAACATAATTAAAATGGATATTTAATCTAAAATTGTAAATTATATTGTTTTTTTTAAGTTTAAAATTTAAAGGCCCAAACCGCCTAAACCGGTTAGATCAGACCGCCTTTTCGTGGTCTTGTTTGACCGGTCTGGACACTTGATGTCAAACCGCTCGGTTTGAAAATTTTATAAACCGCCATTACGGTTTGGTTT
>NC_037539.1:16262647-16263951 GCF_001531365.2 Cynara cardunculus var. scolymus | reverse complement strand
TACTTGAAGAAACTTGCAGATCTCAGGTCGAATCTCTTAAACGAAAACATGACGATCAGGATGATCCTGATAGTCATGAGGGGGAGATGAAGAAGCAGAGATTGGCTGAGACATCTGCACAAGGAGMAAGAGCGGGTGAAGAGTCAATTCCTCAGGATGTAAACGTTGAATGTTCTGCCCCGRAGACTGTACGGGAAAGAATAATTGAGGCTATCRTGGTTRAAGAGGAAGAAGTGGAGGCAAGTCCAACGATYRAGYCAATGGTTGAAARGCCGRCGGACTCCAYGGTAGAAACAAGRTTGYTTATGGACTTGTCTGCCAACGTGGGATTCAACAGTGCATTCTCTACTACTCTGGATGGAGAGCAGGACTTTGGTGAAGATGTGGATAACATTGATGAGTCAACTGGATTGTACTTTGACTTTGAAGATGATATAGAAGAAGAAGATCCAGCTTTTCCCATTCAAGGTGATCCGCAGTCTATTTTAGAATCATCAACTGCTGTTCTACCTGATGCACCTGAAATCAATGTTTCAAAAGAGACTGTTGATCCTACAGAAATATTCACAAAGAATTATGTTYCATTCCACATCAGAGCTAATTTCTTTGGGTATGATCGTGAACGAATTCGAKAGCCATATTTGGAAGACATCTACTTTGGGATATTCATTCGCCACAGAAAACTGATTTGTGGTGATAGAGTTCTGGGTATCYACAAGAAGCCGAAAGAATACARAACTGAATATCGTCATCTTTTGAAAGCCAAATGTCAGCCCATCAGCCAAGTTCGTACAAAGCACAGAATTGTCATGATCAAACAAATTGATGCTCAGAGACTACGCAAAATCTGGTWTCCTGTTTTTACCGTTACAAGGCAGGATGGCCAGATCTGGAGGTTTAGTGAAGCTGATTTCTCAAACTTATACTTGGACGATCTCGAGTATATGTACTTCGAACTCAAGAACATGCAAATTAGAAAGGAAGGAGAACTGATAGCTCTGGAGGCGATTAAAAGATTCATTCAAAATCATGTCAAGCTGTCAATGATCATCGATGTTCAAATGGGTTTTGAAGACAGACAGAAGATAATTAACCTCAAAAGACCAAATCAGGAGCTTGAAGACATTGATGGATATCCAGTCTATATGGTTCTTGAAAGCCTAGAGTTCGGAGTCATCTACTTTGCTCAACTTCAGGTTAAAAAGTTTATGAGATTCAGAGAGCTAAACAAGTATTCTGATGGTACGATCAAGCTGGTAAAGAGGGCGCTGGATTCAAAGAGAGTCAGTGATGATAAGGCTGTG
>NC_037539.1:16249823-16262482 GCF_001531365.2 Cynara cardunculus var. scolymus | reverse complement strand
GTATAAATAGGAAATTCCTTGTAATTGTAATTAGAGCTTTTGTCATTAATTCTGAAATCAAGATTTGGCTGATGTAATTCTCTCTCTCTCCAATCTAATCATTACTTACATCATTCTAATTGTTCATCATTGTTCATATCAATCTATGAAGATCACATCAAGATTTGTATGAAATCTGGACTCCACATCTTCAGATGGCAAACCAACGTACTGGCAGTTAGTTTGTAACATCTGAAACATCAGTGGCTTTAATTCAAAATGGGCGACCTCAATGGTTGGTTTAAAATTCTTGTATGTAACTGGGTTAGAATAGGAATGGTATAGTCCATGATGCCTCCTATCTAAGAGTTTGCGAGTCGAATGATATTATGTGCCTCTTCCAAAGGTGGATTATTTTGGTTGTTTTCAGGATGTTTTTCTTCGTCCCTCTTATCTTCAACATCACCCATCATTGAAGAGGTTAAAGCTAATGAAGATCTTTGTGACCTTCTTCGTTGTCTTAAAATATTTTTGATATTTGGGTCAAATAGGAAAAAATCACCGTGAAACAACCTTGGCATGCACTGCATTTTCAAAAAGGTAGTAGAAAAATTAGCATTTACAAACTTTACATTTAAAAATAAAAACTTTAGCGTGCTTCTGTGGCAACGGTGCCAAAAACTTGTTGTGAGGTTTATAGAACCTCTAGATTCATGCAAATAGAACTCAGTACAAGAATACACATTGGTCTACTGTGATTTTGTTGAAAAGTAATAACTGTAAAGATATTATAGCACCATTGGAAAATCCAATAGTCATATGGATAGTACAACTTTTCTGTCATAGATATCTAACTATTGGGTCAGACGGCCTCCCAAAAGTACATACAGCACGGTGTGCTATAAGTATGACATCATTTGTATTAAACGTTATGAATCTTAGCACGACACAGTGTTATCATCTTACATCGTATGAGTATAGCTCTTGCTAGGTACTAAAGTTATTTATAACCTTCTCATATTATCTCAGGTTGTCGTATTTTATTTGAAATATGATAGTTAATACATTTGCATACATAAAATTAGGTTTCAGTTAATTAAATGTAATCTTCAATGAAACATTAATAACCTGAAATAAATAGTTTAGATAAAAATGCTATATTGAAAAAAACATTTCCAAATCTTACATAGGTCTCTGTCATAACTTCCTGTTACACCCCAAGCTAAGGCGATTAGCCCATTATCACTTGCATTCTTTTTGTAAAAGATGTAAAAATTGAAAAGTAAATAATAGAGATGGAAAAATGCATAAAGTAACTGCAAGTATTTAATCAAAGAAGGAAACGTGTTGCACAAGTAATTGATTTCTAGAATAAATGGTGAAAGGTGCTCGGAAAAATGCATAGATTTGATAATACATTTTGTTGCACCACAAGGATGTGATCACCCCCAACTTGTCGCATCCAACAGATGTGATAAATTTACTTGTCGTATCAAACACGTGTGATAAACACCCTTTTGTCGCATCACATACATGCGATAAACACACTTGTTGCATCAGATACATGCGATAAACACACATGTAGCACTAAGCTGATGTAATAAACTCAACTCCTCGCACCACACTGGTGCGATAACACATCTCCTTGAATCACAAGGATGCGAACAACAAAACTCATCGCATTACAACTATGCGATAATCAAAAACTCATAGCATCACACTGATGCGATATAATCTACCGATGGCATCATATTGATGCGATAACAGTATCTCATGATCAAAGATCATCATTTCCAGAATTGATTATGCCACCCTTGTCCCAATATACTCAACTCATGATTATGCCACCCTTATTACAAAAATATACCCAACTCTTGATTTTGCGACCCTTATTACCAAATAATACCTAGCTCTTGATTTGGCCACCCTTATTACCAAATAATACTCAGCTCCTAATTATGACACATTTATTAGAATCAGTTGATAATAACAAATATAACCTAAAATTATGCTAATAAATAGCATATAATCATTAAATATCAAGTATGAAACCATACGGTTTCTTCATCAAAAAGCAAATCAAATGATACTTTTTAAATAAAACTCACATTGAAATCACATGTAGATGTAAAACTTTAATCAACAACAAACTCCAATTAATAACATGAAATCAATTCTTTTTCTTCTTCTGTTAACTTCAAATCAGAGATAAAGATATGCACACAAACTTTCTTTCTATCTTTATCTCATCGAACCCCAAAATAATAATAAGAAAAAATATATATTTTAAGATAAGAGGCGGTTGGTGAAAAGAGATAGTTTAAACAAGTTTTCATAACACACCCCTCAACTTTCTCCACTTAACAGAAATCACCCAAACTTTTTAAAACACTTAAACTGGTTATCACATTATCATCCTCTCAAAATAATTATGTCTCGAAATTCAATCACTCGAACAGTTGAGAATATTTGGTTCTCATATCGGATTCCAGTTCCCAGGTAGCCTCTTGCCCCTTATGGAATCGCCATTGTACTTTTACCAGACTAATCTCTTTATTTCTCAACACTTTAGTCTTTCGGTCAATGATGGCTTTTGGGATTTCCACAAAAATTAACTTGTCATCACTATGAATCTCAGGTGATGGTACAGCTAAATTCGGATCAGCCAAACACTTTCCTAAAATTGAAACATGGAAAGTGTTATGAATAACGCTGGATTCTTCTAGTAACTCTTGATAATACTCTATTTCACCAACCCGTTTACTGATTATAAACGACCCACTGTACCTCGAACTCAATTTACCTCTCTTCCCATAACGCAGAATACCCTTCCAAGCGGAAACTTTCAACATCACAAAATCTCCTACCTGAAATTCGATCGACTTACGACGTTTATCGGCATAACTCTTTTGCAGAACTTGAGCTATCTTTATTCTTTCCCGAATTTGATCTATCTTTTTGGTTGTTAGCTGAACAATCTTTGGACCGGCCAACTGTTTTTCCCTCACTTCATTCCAACATAACAGTGTTTGACATTTTCTGTCATACAAAACTTCATAAGGTGCCGCTTGAATAATGGAATGATAACTATTGTTGTATGCAAAATCAATCAATGCCAGATGATTCCCATGAACCCCCAAAGTCAATGATACATGCTCGCAATATATCTTCAAGGGTTTGTATCGTTCGTTCACTTTGCCTGTTTGAATTTGAGATCCATGGATTTCTGAAAGATTTCCCATAATTTTGAGGTAAACTGACTGTCCCTATCTGAAATGATTGATAACGGGACACCGTGACGAGTCACAATCTCATAATGTAGATTTTCACAAGTCTTTCTAACGGATAGGTTTCTTTGATCGGTAGAAAGTGTGCAGACTTTGTCAGACGATCTACAATAACCCAAATAGCATCATTACCCTTTAGGAGTTCATGGCAGCTTCATTATAAAATCCATCTTCATATGATCCCACTTTCACATCGGAATTTCTAATGTTGCAAATTTTCATAGGGTCGTTGATGTTCTATTTTTACCTATAGACACGTCAGACACCGTTCTACGTATCGTGCATTATCCTTCTTCAACCATGGCCACCAGTAGAATGGTTTTAAATCTCTGTGCATCTTATTGGTACTCGGGTGAATCGAATATTGAGACTTGTGACTTTCATTCAATATTATCTCACGGTTGTTTCCAAAAGAAGGCACCCAAATCCTACCTTTGAAACATATAATTCCATGATCATTCCTCATCAGGTTTATTAACATCCCTTTGATTCTTTCAACTTTAACATTTTTTCTTTAACTGCTTCATCTTGACATCTCAGAATCTCATCAAGAATGTTAGGGATCAGATTAGCTCGTAATGTAATGGCTTTGATTGTTACACTCTTCTCTTTTCGACTAAGTACGTCAGCCAGTACATTCGCTTTTCCAGGGTGATAAAGCTTCTTGCAGTCATAATCGTTCACCAATTCAATCTATCGTCTTTGCCTCATATTTAACTCTTTCTGATTAAACAAATTTGAAGACTTTTATGATTTGTATAAATCTGACATTTAGTCCCCAATAGATAATGTCTTCGAATTTTTCAAAGCAAAAATGACTGCTGCAATTTTCAGGTAATAACAGTATTTGCGTGCTATACAATCTGTCTTTCAATAACTGGAAGGCTTTTACTTGATCTTCTCCCCGCTCGAACTTTACACTCTTTTTGTCAATATGGTCACTGGTGTCGTGATACGAGAGAAATATTGTATAAACTTTCGATAATACCCATCTAAACCCAGAAAACTTTGGATCTTGGTGGACGTTCACAGTGTTTCTCATTTGTCAATAGCTTCAATTTTTATTGGATCGACTTTTACACCCGCTTCTGAAACTATATGACCCAAGAATTGAACTTCTCTCAATCAAAATTCACATTTTGACAATTTAGCTTACAACTTTTCTCTCTTTAAAAGTTCAAGAATCAAACGAAGATGTTCAACATACTCTATTCATTAAATCCATAAAAGTGGCTGGAGCATTAGTCAAACCAAACGGCATAACTAGAAACTCATAATGCCCGCACCTGGTATGAAAAGCAGTTTTGGCTATATCTTCTTCCCGAACTTTTAGTTGATGATATCCTGACCTTAAATCAATTTTAGAAAAAAAAAGCTTGCCCGACTAACTGATCAAAAAAATCATTGATTCTGGATAAGGGATATTTATTATTTATTGTCAACTTGTTCAATTCCTGGTAATCAATACACATCCACATCGACCCATCTTTCTTTTTACAAATAATACTGGAGCAACCCTAGGAGATGTGCTAGGTCTGGTGAAACCTTTATCTAGCAACTCTTTCAACTATGTCATCAACTCTTTCAGCTTAGATGGTGCCAAACAATACGGTGCTCTAGCTAATGGTGCCGCTCCGGGTGTTAAATCAATTTGAAACTCAACTGACCGATCGGAAGGTAAAATGGACAATTCCTCTAGGAATACTTCAGATACTCACAAACCACTGGAATAAGATTCATGTTTACCTTTTTCTTTCTTAGAATCAACCATATAAGGCAAGAAGCTTTGGCACCCCTTTTGAATACATTTTCGGGCTTTCAGAACAGAAATCAGGCTTGTACGATGATCCAGTTGATCACCATAAATCACAATTGGCCCCTTCCTTGGAAGATCAATACGTATCATCTTCTTATTAAACACGATACTGGCCTAATTTTCAGACAACCAATCCATGCCCACTATTACATCAAATTCCCTTATTGGCATAGGGAATAGTTGTATTGGTATAATACACCCCTCAAACTCTATTTGACAATCATTATCAACTTTGGTAATAGATACTTGACTATCATTAGCAGTATCAACTACTAATGCACAGTCTAAGGGTACGAGTTTCAAATATAAACATCCAGCAAATAATGGTGATATAAATGAATAGTTTGCACCATAATCAAATAGCACTTTAGCATATACGAATTTTATAAGAAATGTACTCGTTACCGCATCTGGTACTTCCTATGCTTCCCCTCTAGACATCTAAAAAGATCATCCTTTAGCCCTGTCGGATTCACCTCTTCTAATATTGATACCCCCATGGCTATTTTGAGTGTTTCCACCAAAAATTGATCTCGGATTCTTTAACTAAGGGCAGTCTGATTTAATGTGATTTGAATAATCACAATGATAACAATTCTGTCAATTTCTACTCAAGCAGGTATTCCCAATATAGAAGTTAAAGTATTTCAAAGCTTACTCATTTCTTCTCAAGCATATCATGAGTAACGTACTCAGGATATTAAGTCTGCTCCCGATTTACAAATCTGGTTCTTTCCTGCTCCTCATTAACATTTTCTTGGATCGACTCCCCTTGTTCTTGATAAATTTAAGAAAGAATACTTCGTCCTCTTCTTCGACCTCTTCCTCTTCTCCTGCCTCTACCTCTCCCTCTCCCTCTCCCTCTCCCTCTCCTTCTCCCTCTACCCCGACCAACAGGTAGATTCTGTTGAATGTTCTCAGGAGAGCTATCTCTTTCTTCCTAGATTATCAGAGCAATCCTTTCATATCTTCTTGAATGACATATCATCTAACAATTTACAAAATTTAATATTCACAAAATCATATTCCCAAATATAATAAGGTATCCAAGCACAAATATATACCTGTAAACCCAGGATTACATTGGTCAGTTGTAATTTGAATTTACCTTACATATCGATTTTTTTAATTCATCGTATTTATTCCAAAGGTTCTATAATTGTCAGGGACCCGTAATATGAAAATAATACAGTTTAAGTCTAGGCATCATGCTCAATACCTATATCTCTTAAACTTAGGCTCTGATACCAAACTTGTAACACCCCAAATCCATATTTGCATAAAATCAACATATTTCATATAACATGAAATACAAATATACACATTGGTCCCAATATATACAAATTGCTACATACAAAAGTAGCTACAAACTTTTTTTTGTTCACAACAAGTACATGACTTGTATATAACACGTTTGCATGTACATGCACACATTCAGCTTCTCAAAGTCTACAGATATAAAGCAATCATAACCCCTTCACATGTTCCTGTTCCCTTTACCTTCCACCAATGCATGTCTTGTAATGCACATTGTTAGTCCCGAAGGAAATGACAATAAACAGAAAGTAATTGTAGAAGGGGGGGTTGAATACAATTACACAGACTTTTTTCAACTTTTTAATTCTTATTGATTTAAATCAAGAATTAATACACACATWAATWCAAAAGATTGTTGCGGAAGATAGGAAAGGAAAACCTAACCTAAACAATCTTACAAGGAGAAGAACTTTCAAGAACAACACAAARAGTTCTTGAAAGGAAATGAAKAACACTAAGAATYTCTTCGCACAYAGGAGAGCAAGGGAGAARAAGAGAATAGCCGATTGCCTTAAGAATTYACTCASTAATCTTTCAAAAAGCCAGTTGTGTGCATGGGAGATGCACACTGCCTTTTTATACTACCTTCARCATWTAATGCATGRGGACAYTTGTCACCTGAGGATAAGAAGGCAGGGGTTGACTTGACCATTGTTGATATCTCATTTTCATCGTRCACAGYGTGCATAYAATACTRTKCATGCAGAGACWAACTTTTGCAGAGATATGGTCAGYCTGTAGGAAGATCTCCTTTGGATGGATATGTAGCTTCAAGCAGCTACTCACAAATCTTCGGTCCATGAAGATTTTCAATCTTCGGTCCATGAAGATCTTCAATCTTGGGTCCATSAAGATTTTTCAATCTTCGGTCCATGATCWTCAATCTTGAGTCCATGAARATTTTCAATCTTYGGTCTATGAAGATCTTCCTTCAATCGGCTTGTAGCTTCAAAATATTTTCAATATTCATTTCAGCTACTTCGGAGTCTTGGTGTATATAATAGACAGTTGATCCACAACACCGTATCGGTGACCTTCTGTCTTCGCATCGGCTAGTCTTCGATTTTGCCAATGGTTTAAGTATGTACCAAGACACCAATATACAAAGAACCAATAATACTAAGTGTTGCTAAGGTAGAGGAACAGATCAGTGGGTCATCACCAAATCAATAGGTGACCCAACAATCTCCCCCTATTTGATGATGGCACAAACACTTAGAAAGAAATAAATAAAGAAATACAAACTCTAAAATTCTTTGAGAAGAAGAACTTATAAATTCTGTGACCCATGTACATATTCTTTTTGGGTGATTTTCTTTTCCTTTTTTTTTTTATTTTTTTTTCGATTTTTTTATTTTTTTTAATAATTTTTTTTTGTTTTTTTAACTATAAACATATATACAAGACAAATAACGAATCAGAGATAAAATAAAAAATAAAAAAACTTTGAAGTAATACGGAAAAATCAATTGCATCTATACTAGACAATGAATTAAATAYTTACAGTGAAGAAGATAGTTCAAGAAGAAGAAGTCACATAGAAAAGCTAGCAATCATCATCTACTTCCATAACATCTGAATCAGCCACTGCAAGAACATCTCTTCTCTTCAGTTCATCCGAGATCAATGTATAAAAGACTCTTCCGGCTTCACCAATTTTGATTATACTTAGTATCACGCGCAATAGCTGAGAATCAGCTATAAGTATCTCAGAAGCTCGRAAAAATCGAAGGCAACTACTCGCGTCCCAGAAGAATATTCCATGCTTAGAAGCGGACAAGATAGTTCCTTCCGGATGACGATCATTTGAAGGAAGGGTAAGATCAAGATGTGAGACATCAGAGGCCTTACCTTCCTTTGATAATTTCTGAATAAGCGAGTCTTGATTCTTGATGGACTTCGAGGCAGAAGCAGATTTAGAAGAGCCAGCTTTGCTTAACATTTGCTTTAGAAAGGAGAGTTGTGGAGGGGAAGGCAACTTGTAATGCATCTTGATCATTTGTATCTTTTTCAGAAAGCGATACAAATGACTCAAGACAAATTCCTTGTACATACTTCTGCTTTTATTAAGAAACTTGATGATCTCCATCCACTCAGTAAGATCGTAGGCATTGATTCAAGATAGCTTTTCTGTCCTCACTACTCTGTTTTCTCAACCAATAATCAAATAGATCAGATTGGAATCATAGGTCAATTTTTGAGGACCTTTGATTCTGGCACTGACAATTCGAGTAGTAATGTAGCGTCGGAGAATTGAGTCATTAAACCATTTAATTCTTTTCTCTTTAGTTTATTCAGACTCAGATAGTGAGACCAAGGAGTGAGATCTGTTGGCTTCCTCAAATTTCTTTTGAAGAGTAATTGATTTGGCCGTATCCTCAGCAGAAATACCTAGGAGATGAAGATAAGTTTCTTGAGGACATGAAGCTTTAAGCACAAGTCTATCGGCTGAAGAGACTTCAGATTCATATCTAGCAATTTTAGTTGTTTTAGCTGCAGCAGCTTCTTTATCTGAGGTCATAGGTGCCTTTCCTTCTCTATGAGTTGGGACTAAGTCCCCAGAAGCAGTGGGAATATCATCTTGAGAAAAGGTATACTACCAACATCAATAGATAATGAAGGTATAGAGCACAGTTGCTCCCCCTCAATAGGTGATGCGGCTCTATCATCATGATCAAATAGCTCCCCCTCAATAGGAGCATCACAGTCTGACTCAGCTAAGGAAGAAGAGGTAGAAGCTGAGTCATCGTCCCCGTTTTCACTGAAAGTAAGGTCAACTGTCTTCTCCCCCTCAGTGGGAACAGGGGAAGGCTCACTAGCAGGAACAAGAGGACCCTCCACATTGGCAATGGAGGAAGGCACATAAGCAGTAACACGAGAAAAGAGAGTAAGGGGAGCACCTGTGGCACGTAGCAGGCGTGATATACCGTGATGAAGACCACCAAGAAAAGCATAATCGGACTCAACACAGCGACTGATGTTGGCCAACATAACTCTGTCCTCTTTCGTGAACTGACTAGGACCCAAGTCAACAGATAACTTTGTATCTCTATCTAAGAACAACTTGGATATTTGTGTCTGTGCATCCATCTTGGAGTGAAGATCAGTCAGAGATTGAAGAATTGCCTGATTTGTGGCAGCTTGACTTTCCGATCGAGCACGAAGATCAGCTACAGCTTCAGAGATGCTAGATTGAGAATTGGAGAGAGCAGTCATACGAGCATCAAAAGAATCAACCGTAGCTCTAATAGCAGTTAAAGCAATGACATGATCTTTCAAGGCGGCACTGTGCTGATGCAGCTCAGAAGTAACGTTGGAGGCAAAGCAGTCCAATCTCCCAGATAAATCAGTGTTGGGGCCAATCGAGAGTTAGTTTGGGAGGAGAGGGATCGGATTGCGTGTGGAATCGGTGAGCGAAAGCCAAAGAAGAAGGGGGTGGAATGGGGTTGGTCGGAGTGTGAGAATCGGTTTGTGTATAAAGTGGCCAAAGATAGTCGGTGTGAAAGTGGGGAAGCTGATTAAGGTGTGGGAGAGGGGAGAAGGGGTAGGCCGATCGGCTTGTGGGAGAGGGGAGAAGGGGGTGGGTCGGTGTATGTGGTGTGTGAAGGAAATGAGCCCTAAGAGAGATGAGTAGGAGTCCAAAGTTCGGCCCAAAGACTACACAAGTCGGCCCACCTACACAACCCCGTTTCTAAAAAAAACTTTTAAAGCATAAACAAAATAATCAAAACCCAAGATAAAATACACCAAAAAATTAAAACCATTATATACAAACATAAAATAAATTTTTTTTCTCTTTTTCTTTAATTAATTTTTTTGAACATAAAATAAATTAAAAAAAATACGAGTGTAAAACTCAACATTTTCAAAAAATATACGAGTGTAAAACTCAACATTTTAGAGAGAAAAGTAGAAATTGATTTTAAAAAATATACGAGTGTAAAACTCAACATTTTCAAAAAAAAATTCAATGTTTTTAGAAGGAGAAGATATACTCACACAGATATCGGACACAAACTATTTTTAAGCAAATGACACAACAAAATTTTTGAGAAGACACATAACTCAAAAAAATTAGTGAAGACCAAAAAAATATTATTTGTCAACATTTAATATTCCCAACTCACTGATCAAAAAATTAAACCGAGCTTCATCAAGAGGCTTGGTAAACAAGTCGGTAAGTGGATAGTCTGTAGGGATAAAATGAAGTTCAACATCACCTTTCATCACATGGTCTCTGATAAAGTGATATTGAATATCAATATGCTTTGTACGAGAATGAAGAACTGGATTGTTGGCAATAGCGATGGCACTTGAATTGTCACAGAAAATAGGAATTTCTGTGAACAACTGATCGTAATCAGCTAACTGATTTTTCATCCATAATACTTGTGCACAACAGCTACCTGCAGCAACATACTCARCTTCAGCTRTTGAGGTGGACACAGAGTGTTGCTTCTTGCTAGTCCAACTGACTAACTTTCCACCCAACAACTGACAACTACTAGTTGTACTCTTTCTGTCAACTTTGCAACCTGCATAATCAGAATCTGAAAAACCTGTTAGATCAAAACCGGAGTCTTTGGGATACCGAAGACCCAGATTGGGAGTACCCTTCAGGTGCCTGAAAATGCGCTTAATGGCTGCCAAGTGAGATTCCTTTGGATTCGCTTGGTATCTTGCACAAAGACACGTGGAGAACATAATATTTGGTCGGCTAGCAGTAAGATAAAGTAAGGAGCCGATCATTCCCCTATAACTGGTCACATTTACCGATTTGCTATCGGGGTCTGCATTCAGTTTCAAAGGGGGTGCCATTGGAGTTTTCATGGAAGAACACTCATTAAAATCAAATTTCTTTAAAAAATCTTTAACATATTTGCTTTGATTTATAAAGATTCTTTTGTCAGATTGCTTGACTTGCAAACCCAAGAAAAATGTGAGTTCACCCATCATACTCATTTCATATTTACTTTGCATGAGTTTTGAAAACTTTCTACACATAGATTCTTTTGTGGCACCAAATATGATATCATCCACATAAATTTGTACAAGAATAACATTACCTTTATGTTTCCTGAGAAAGAGGGTATTGTCAATTTTACCACAGAAGACCCCTTTACCAAAAGAAAAGTAGAGAGAGTGTCATACCATGCACGAGGAGCCTGTTTGAGACCATACAAAGCTTTGTCTAATTTATAGACATACCCTGGATGTTTAGGATCCTCAAAGCCTGGAGGTTGCTTCACATAGACTTCTTCAGTAAGTTTTCCATTCAAGAAGGCACTTTTGACATTCATCTGGAAAACTTTGAAGTTCTTGAATGCAGCATAGGCAAGGAAGATTCGAATAGCTTCCAACCTTGCTACCGAAGCAAATGTCTCATCATAATCAATGCCTTCCTCTTGCCTGTATCCTTGGGCAACGAGTCGGGCTTTGTTCCGAGTCACCGTTCCATTCTCATCCATTTTATTTCTGAAGATCCACTTTGTGCCAATAATTATTTTGTTGGTTGGTCGGGGGACCAGTCTCCAAACTTTGTTATGCTCGAACTGCAGCAGTTCTTCTTGCATGGCACTGATCCAACTAGGATCATCAAGTGCTTCTTCAATCCTTTTAGGCTCTATGAGAGATAGAAAATTGACATACAAACAGATATTACCAGCACCACGACGTGTTTGGACACCTGTTTGCTGATCACCAATAATTTGCTTTATTGGGTGATCTCTGGTCCACTTAGTGGCAGGAGGAAGAGGAAGAGGAAGAGGAAAAGAGGTAGAGACACCGTCAGCATTCGTCAGAGGATTGGAATAAACGACCACTGAGGTTGGGTCACCGATGTCCCTAGTAGAAGAGATAGGAACATCAACACCAGTTGAGGGTTCAACACAGGAAAGACGTGTCGGATCGGCTGGTTCTTGTTCAGGACTGATCGATGGGACATTCATGTTGAATGAAAGATCTTCATTCTCATCTTCCTCAACAGGTGGAACATCATCTCCATTAGAATGTGAAGGTCCACCGACTGGAATTGAATTCTCAGAGTGAGATTTCAACCACTTGTTTAGCTCAAGATCATCACTTTGGAATAATGATGTTGCAGGCATCGATCCAGATTCATCATATCTGACATTGACAGATTCATCAATGCACTGACGATGCAAGTTGTACACCCGGTAGGCTTTAAGGAAGAGAGAGTAACCAACAAATATTCCTTCATCAGATTTAGGATCAAACTTTCCTAACTGATCTCTGTCATT
>NC_037539.1:16222163-16249333 GCF_001531365.2 Cynara cardunculus var. scolymus | reverse complement strand
CACAGGACCACAGAGATCCATGTGGAGCATGTGCAAAGGAGCAGAAATAGAAGAGCACATCTTGGACTTGAAACTTGTTTTGGTTTGCTTGCCTTTTTCACAAGCAGCACACAGCTCCACTTTGACATATGACATATTCGAAAGTCCAATAACCAGATCTTTACTAGAAAGATTATTGATGGCTTTGAAGTTGAGATGAGACAACCTATTATGCCATAGCCAATTTTGATTAGTAGTGGCCTCGAAGTAGAAACTGATGTTGGCGTCGGAAGAGCTAGAAGAGTCCATATTGATCACATAGACATTATCCTTTCGGATACCAGTTAATACCTTCTTGCCAAAAGAATCAAGAATGGTACACTGGTTTTCTTGAAATTTTACAATGAAGTTGAGATCACATAGTTGACTGATGCTTAACAGATTGTGCTTCAGTCCATCCACATAAGCTACTCGGTTGAAGGTAACCGAGCCATTAGAAAGAACACCATATCCTTTAGTAGTACCTCTGCATTATCTCCAAAGGTTACAGCAGGACCAGGTTCAGACACATAGTTGATCAACAGGGACTTGTTTCCAGTCATGTGTCTTGAACATCCACTGTCCAAGTACCATATCTGTCAGTGTTCTAAGCCATGCAAACACAGATAAATCAGTTTTTAGGTACCCATTTTACAATGGGTCCATTGGGGTTAGGAGTATCTTCTTCTTTCTCTTCTCTTATTGGCCTAGAGATTTTTTCCTTGGGACAGCTCTTGGCCATGTGAAAAGTGTCACCACAGTTATAACATTTTCGATAAATAAACACAGGTTTAATAGAAATTAAAGGTGTGTGTTTAACTGTGTTAACAAGCTTTTTGGATTTTTTGAGAGAAGAAGAAGCTTTGGGAAGAGGGACAGAGAATGAAGAGGGTTTTGGACCAAGAATCCTTTTTCAGACTCAAGGATAGGTTTCTTAGAAGAGGTAGAAACCTTGGAAATCTTTTTCAAGGAAACAGATCGAGAAACGAACTCAGTAATAGAAGGTATTGAGGTACCAGTCTGAGAAGCAACAACTGACTGAGATGAGGTAGCCGAAGGCTTATGTTTCATCTTCAGTTTGGATTTTGGCTTCTTATTCTTGATAGGCTTGTCTACAGACTTGCCTTTCTCAGCATCAGAGAAACGACGATTCAAAGGATTCTTCAGATGCTCAGATGTTTTAGATTTAGAAGAACATGCATCAGAAGATTCCTTAAGAGAGAGAGAGAGTTAAACACACAGTCGACAGGAACATTCTCAGATTCAGTGTTTGAACTTTTACCTTTGACAAAAATTCCAAACTTCAGAGATTTTCCATTATCATTAGATCTAGGAGAAAGAGATCCAACAGAATTAGATAAGTGAGATGGAGAGGAGGAAAAAAGAATGTGAGAAGAAATGCACATAGAGTCAGCAGGAGTACACAGATCCAAATCATCATAACCTAGTCCAGTCTTTACTTCACTAGAAAGTTGATCATGTAAAATTTTATCTAGGTTCTTGGATGATCTAGCCCATTTTTGAAGAATGGCTTTTTCTTTCTCCAGCTTCTCAAAGACCTTAGATTTTTCTTTGTTAAGAACATTTTTTATTAACTTTTGTTCTTTCAGGTCATTTTTCAACTTATCAAAGTCTTTCAGTTGATTCATGCATTTATGTAACTGATTAGTTAGACTTTTGATTTCAAGGTCAGCTTTCTTCTTAGCAGATCTAGCATTGTAAAGATCAACAGATAAAGAATCATAAGCTTGAACCTTTTCAGATTCAGAGAGAGAAGAGAAGCTGTTTACCTTCTTTGGTTTAACCAGATTTTTGGCATCCTTGGAGGTAGAAGGTAGATCAGCAGCAGTAGAGGAGGATCCCTTGACAGAGTCTTCTATCTCCTGGATTTTGGCCATAAGACACAGATGTGTCATGTCCTCATCACTGGAGGAAGAGGTTGGCTCATCAATCCAATCATGAGTCTCAGTGATGAGACCCTTACCTTTTCTCTAAAGTCTCTGGTTCTTTGCCTTTTCTCTCTTGTACTTTGCCTTGTACTTATCGTGAGAGGATTGGCTAGAGGGATGAGAAGGATGACGCTTAGATATCCTTTTGCTTTGCACTCAGCAGCAAAGTGACATTTCTTACCACAGTTGAAGCACTCCTCATTGAACAGATCAAGAGGAGCTGACTTAGATTGATCTAAGGTTCTTCGGTCGGTGACCTTAGATCTGGGAGAGAAGTTAGAAGAGCCCTTTTTGGCATACCTTTTGAAGTTGGTAGCCATCATGGCCATGTTGTCAGCTAAGTCATTAGCTGAGGGTTCATCACCCTCATCATCAACATGACTTTCAGCAAGTTCTTCCTTTCTGACAACATCTTCTTCAGTGTCAGTCAGATAAGTAATACGAGGTTCACTGATTGGCTTCCTCGTATCACTGCAGAGAAGGGCAACAGGAGAAGAAGTTCTAGGATCCTTCAATAATTCCTTTTTCAGAAGCTTGGTTTGCTCATAGTTATGGAGAGTTCCATAAAGAGCAGTAAGAGGCATATTTTCAAGATCTTTRCTWGTCTTGATACAAGTACAGATGTTTTCCCAGAAGTCTGGTAAACAGTCCATGAACTTGCACAGGACTTCTTCATTTTCATAGAATCTGCCATGAAACTTCATATCATTGAGAAGGCTGTTAAACCTGTTGTAGTACTCAGTAAGAGATTCACCTTTCCCGTGCACAAAGAGCTCATATTGCCTAACAAGGCCAATCTTTTTGCTTTTCTTTACTTTGATGGTTCCTTCATACAGAACACATAGAATGTTCCACATGTCCTTGGCAGTAGTGAGGTTTACCAGGGAATGGAAGACATCATCAAGAAGAGAGAGGGCAATGATAGCCCTTACCTTGGTATCCAAGGAAACTTTTCTTTTATCGTCTTCATTGTACTGAGAAGGATCTTTGATGATGAACCTTCCAGTAGAATCAGATTTCTCTTCATCATCATCAGAATCATTTGAAGAGTTACCATCGTCTTTGTTCTTTCCATGACGAAGCCATACTTTAGGAACAATGGGTCCATCCTTGAGGATTGAGAGATATTGACTATCAACACCCTCAATGTAGAGTGTCATACGACTTTTCCACATAGAGAAATTGTTCTTGTTAAACTTGGAAGGCTTGGCAATAGTGCCATTGTCTTGGTAAGAAGAAATAGCAGAGTTAGAAGAAGAAGAGGCCATTGCAGATCTAGCTTATGAGATTAAGCTAACTGCTCTGATATCACTTGTTAGTCCCGAAGGGGATGGCAATAAACAGAAAGTAATTGTAGAAGGGGGGGTTGAATACAATTACACAAACTTTTTTCAACTTTTTAATTCTTATTGATTTAAATCAAGAATTAATACACACATAAATACAAAAGATTGTTGCGGAAGATAGGAAAGGAAAACCTAACCTAAACAATCTTACAAGGAGAAGAACTTTCAAGAACAACACAAARAGTTCTTGAAAGGAAATGAAKAACACTAAGAATYTCTTCGCACAYAGGAGAGCAAGGGAGAARAAGAGAATAGCCGATTGCCTTAAGAATTYACTCASTAATCTTTCAAAAAGCCAGTTGTGTGCATGGGAGATGCACACTGCCTTTTTATACTACCTTCAGCATTTAATGCATGAGGACATTTGTCACCTGAGGATAAGAAGGCAGGGGTTGACTTGACCATTGTTGATATCTCATTTTCATCGTRCACAGYGTGCATAYAATACTRTKCATGCAGAGACWAACTTTTGCAGAGATATGGTCAGYCTGTAGGAAGATCTCCTTTGGATGGATATGTAGCTTCAAGCAGCTACTCACAAATCTTCGGTCCATGAAGATTTTCAATCTTCGGTCCATGAAGATCTTCAATCTTGGGTCCATCAAGATTTTTCAATCTTCGGTCCATGATCATCAATCTTGAGTCCATGAAGATTTTCAATCTTTGGTCTATGAAGATCTTCCTTCAATCGGCTTGTAGCTTCAAAATATTTTCAATATTCATTTCAGCTACTTCGGAGTCTTGGTGTATATAATAGACAGTTGATCCACAACACCGCATCGGTGACCTTCTGTCTTCACATCGGCTAGTCTTCGATTTTGCCAATGGCTTAAGTATGTACCAAGACACCAATATACAAAGAACCAATAACTACTAAGTGTTGCTAAGGTAGAGGAACAGATCAGTGGGTCAACACCAAATCAATAGGTGACCCAACACACATTTTTAAACATATAATGAGAGTTAGATCACAAGGTCTAGTGAGTAATTCCCTTATTTGCAATTTTAGGATGAAAATCACCAAAACACTTTTGGAAAATTAATCTTTGAAAAGATAACATGCAAATAACATTTATTGTATCTAACCTCATTTTGTCGCATCCTATAGATCAGACAACCGACTTCTCGCATCACAAGAAGAATATACTCATTTCATCGCATCACATATATTTGATAATACATTTTGTCGCACAACAAGGATGCGATCACCCCCAACTTGTCGCATCCAACAGATGCGATAAACTCACTTGTCGTATCAAACACATGCGATAAACATCCCTTGCTACATCACATACATGCGATAAACATACTTGTCGCACCAAGATGATGTGATAAACTCAACTCCTTGCACCACACTGGTGCGATAACCTATTTCCTCGTATCACAAGGATGCGATAAACAAAACTCATCGCATTACAAAGATGCAATAATCACAAACTCATCGCATCACACTGATGCGATATAATCAACTCATCGCATCATATTGATGCAATAATAGTATACCATGATCAAAGATTATCATTTTTAGAAATTGGTTTTGTCACTGTTATCCCAATATACCTAGCTCTTGATTATGTCACCTTGATTACAAAAATATACTCAATTCTTGATTTTGCGATCCTTATTTACCAAATAATACACAACTCCTGATTTGCCACCCTTATTACCAAATAATACTCAACTCCTCATCATGCCACCCTTATTACGGTCAATTGATAATAACAAATCAAAATCCAAAATTATGCTAATAAATAACATATAATCATAAAATACCAAGTATGGAACCGTACGATTTCTTCACCAAAAAACAAATCAAAATGATGCTTTTTAAATAAAACTCACCTTGAAATCACACGTAGATGTAAAACTTTAATCAGCAACAAACTCCAATTAAGAGCACGAAATTAGTTCTTCTTCTTCTTCCGTTAACTTCAAACCAGAAAGCAAAATATGCACACAAACTTTCTTTCTATCTTCATCTCATCTAACCCCAAAATAATAATTACACACACACACACACACACACACACACACATATATATATATATATATATATATATACAAGGGAGCGATCAAATGAAAACCAATCAATTTGTAAAAACCGTAAAAACCTCATTATACCAATCATAATTTTTCATTTTGTTCATTTTTTTGTAATTATGAGAGGTTGATTAATCATTTTTATTGTGGAGGATGTTAATCATGGATATTATCATCTTCATTATTTTATTTTTAGAGAAATACATAAAACAGTTTCATTAAAATTTTATTAAGTAGTATATAAAACAATTTCATAACCATATATGAAACAAATTCATCAAAAAAATTATTATATGAAATAATTTCACAAGATTAAACAATTTCATAAAAAAATTTCATAGATTAAACAATTTCATAAAAAAATTTATTTGATCGCTTCTCTCTCTCTTTCTCTCTCTCTCTCTCTCTCTCTCTCTCTCTATATATATATATATATATATATATGTTTAAGATAAGAGGCGGTTGGTGAAAAGATATATTTTAAATAAATTTTTAAAACACACCCTTCAACTTTCTCCACTTAACAAATCACCCAAACATTTCAAAACAGTTAAACCGGTTATCACACAAACTCCCGATGTAAAATAAATGTAAAAGAAAGACTAAAAAGACTCAATGGGATATAACAAATGAGACTTAAAATGGATAAAAGTGGTGCAAATAGGGTCAGTAAATTAATACCTATCAGTGGTATTGGAGGTAGAGTGTGTCAGGTCCAGGTGGGGGTGGTTGGGGGCGAGGTGGTAATTATAATGAGGACAGTAGTGGCATGGTGGTCCACGAGGTGGGTGGGATGGGTGTGGCAATTGTAGTGACGACAGTCGTGGCCAGATGATATTGGTGGGACGGGGTAAGATGGTGGGTCAAGGCGAGATGGGAGGGTGGGGTGCAACCCCCTCCCCTCCACCACCCACCACCAATACCCCATGCCACTATTGTTGTCATCACAGTTGCCACACTCACCCTCCTCCAAACAAAGATGGAGATTCCAATTCTTACCAATCAAACGCGTGGTCAAATTCCGACAAATTTCATTCAAATTCCTTCAAAGTCAAATTCCTTTGATGGATTCCAATTGCACCAAATTCCATTCTGCGAACCAAGCGCCCTCTTACTAAAGATTTAATGAGCAAATAGAGGAAGAAACAAGAAAAACCAGTTATGAAAATGCAACTAATGAATCTGTGAGCATGACTGTAGGAACAAGTACAATAAACATTCGTAAAGAAGGTTGAAGTCCGATGTTTGTAATCATTTTGATTGACTATTTGTTGAGGGCGTTAGACGATTTGCAAAGTGGTAGTATTGCAACATGTAATTAATCTTAAACCCAACATGGGATGACATATTTGAAAGATCATTTTAAGACAGGTCATAGGAGAGTTTCAAATGACTTTAAGCAATATATCTTAGTACAAGAGCAAAATATTGCGAGCCCGAGAGCTTTCATGTTTAAATATTCATTTAATGTCAAAGTTTCGAGTCAAGAGTTACTTAAGATGGTCATTATTCATTATGATTCTTTTATCTTGTTGACCATTATGTTTTTAGATGTTATTTGAAATCAATGGCGGATCCAAAAACCATCATGATTGAGGGCACACTTAGGGGTGTGAAAAAACTTCGAAACCAAATAACCCATTCGAACCAAGACGGTTACAGGTTGTTAGATTCTAAGCTTAACCGGTTCGGTTAATTGAAATACGATAACTTATTCGGTTTTATTTTTTGTTACTGTTTACAATTTGGTTAAATTGAGCATATTATACTACCATTTAAATATTTTACTATTTCGGTTAAAATAAAAGTAAGCGAACATATTACACATTAATACAAAATTCGACTAATATATAATATCCAGATGACTAGGGGAACAAAACACCAACCAATGTGTAATAATACTTGTTGAACTTGGCATTAAACATTTTTGTAACAAACATAATGAAAGATGCATTAGAATGCTTAATAGTTAATAGACATAAATTAGTAGCCAGTAACAAGAAATTAGAGTGCTTCAGTTGGGAAAAATTAGATAGTAAAAGGCAAGAAAATAGTAAATAAAAGACTATTTCCGATATACATAAACCTTGCATAAACACGATAATTGAATCAACTCTCAAAACCATAGTAATGGAAAAAGCTCTTCAACAATACAAGTAAAATGACAAACACCACAAGAAAATTATACAACCATTTCACACCAACAAGAACTCAAAATCCTTAATAAGATAACAGCTTAGGTGGCAGCGACCGTGGTGGCTGCCGTGGCAGTCTGGTCTGTCGGTGCAGCTGAAACTTCAACGGGTCCATTGGCGGCAACAGACACAGTTTCACCTGCTGTTGCTGCATCCTTTACATCTTTAGAAACTTTTTTATCATCCTTGGCGGCAGGCGGTGGAGGAACCATGTGTGCTGGTGGTGTTTGCTTCAGCTTGACCAGAATCTGTCGTAGCCTTGAGAGATCAGTTGGTTTTCCGGGCTTCGGTCCCTGAATGAATGTAATCGATGGTTTCTTGTCTTTATCCTTCTTGCCTCGCTTCTCGATATTGGGGACCTCACGAGGAACGAGCTCTGCAATTGCTTTCCAGTACTGCTTATTGGCTTCTTTGTGGAACGTCTCTTGCTTTGCTACATATAACTGTTTCAAGCCAATGTCAAACAACACTATTGATAGTTTGTACAATACGAGTGAGAACTTTACCAAACTGGGCCCGTAGGAGGTATCCGCGGAAAGATGTATGCCAACCTGACTTCTATCAGAAACAGTAGAGCGGTTGTTTCTATGAATACCTCTAAGTAGTGAAAAGTGTGTGAGAGGAGAAATACATATATGCAAAAATTTGAAAAGCTGGATATGAATAAACAATAGCAAATACGGACGGAAAGAGAGATGTCTCAGTAAAGACTTTCCAAGGCATAAAACCCATATTTTAGTTTAAATTTTAATGATTTCCTTGACAAAAAAATAACATTACCATCGATGATATGGTTTCCTCGACAAAAATAACCTTACCATCATTGTCCATTCAAAATTTGACCAAACTGTAGTATTAATGCGCTCCTAATGCTGAGTTGTGTCTAGTCGACATTTCTATTGAATTCGGAATGACAATGATAGTAACGGTTCATTTGTAAGGAAACCAACTCAGAAATTACTAAATCACTGAAAATTAAACACAAAAGATACATGCGTAGTGCCAGGTGTATGTCCAGTTGAGAATATTGGAGTCCCACATCGGCTAGACTTGGACAATTTATCCTCAATATATGCCGGAACATCCTCATCTCCTTAAGGGCTCTTATTAGAGAGTAATCTAATGAGGTTCCACATATTCTACAAACAATTTCTTGAATTTCGGATGGATAACGAAGGTAATTTGTGAAGAAACCTAAACCATAATCGCAAAAATGTTGGAAGTTCTAAAATGACGAGACAATCAGAAAACATGTGCAACCAAAATATAGGTTATGCTGAACTTCTAATGATGGTAGCTTTTTCCCTTTTGGCTAGAGAAAGAAATTACCTTCTCTCCTTCTCTGTTTGTGATCTTGTTAGTCTCAACGTTATGGAGTCTTTTCTCATGGAAAGCCCGTTTGTATACTTCACCTTCTTCAATGATCTGACTTCTTAATTCCTTCTCCTGGTTTTCCTTCTCCTCTAAGCGAATTGCATTGAGTCTGCACACGAAAGGCAAAATTGCATGTGAAATCATATTTCTTGCCTAGCTGCCACCTGGTTATACCCAACAAGTTCAAGGCTAGCATTTACAGTTTTCTAACCTTTGATTTGTATGATGGGAAAAGGAAGATGTAACAGGTCCCATATAAAATGAGCAAGGAGAAATGAATATGGGACCCACAAAATGTAGATACAAAAAGGCACAAATGGATGACATCTTAACATTCAAAGACCTAACATCTACAACCCAAGCCTTCTTATGACCATGGTACTACCTCTGCTATGTATGTGCATTTCATAGTTAATAATTAACACACCATGTTTCATTGTTTACCTAACGTGATAAGACAAGAAAGTCATCAAAGCAAGTCACCTACAGCTGACATTGGCCTTAATGCATTCTTAAGAGCGTTAAATTCCTTTTGGGGCCCATCTGCTGGCCGGAAAGCCTAAAGTTTTCCTAGAACATGTGGAGGACGTTTTTCATAGACCTGGTGGACTAGTTGGACCAAAATGCCAGATATATACGGTATACAAAAGAAAAAAAAGGAGAGCTAAACTGGATGAATTGATGTATTCTTTCAGAAAATGGATAGATGTGGAGCAAGCAATGTAACTATGAATATGGGAACAATCACCTGATTACCAATTACAGATTCATGGTTATGGGAGAGCTTTAGGGGGAGGGGGTTGGTTTGCAGATTCCAACGGTATCAGATCGAATTGGAATGGTCAATTCTGTTGACCAGGTTGGCAGCAGCATGGCTGATTTTCCTATATCTAACCATTTTATTAGCCTTTAATTGCTTCCAACAATGGAATGTTTGATCTTATATAAAACTTTTAAAAGCCATGTAAAAAGAAGGTTTCACCATGAGGAATCACAAAAAACTTTGTACACACCAATAGATTGTTAATTTGTCATGGAAAAATCTATGCACAGCATAATTCAAAAATATATTGGAGAGCAAGGACAACTAAGGGGCCGTTATCAAACACTTACCTGGTAAGTGCTTACCGGTAAAATTTAACACTATTATGTACTTACCGGGTAAGATTTTAGTCCACCAAAACGACATAGTATACACCAATTTACCTGGTAAGCGCTTACCGTGGTAAGAGTCGTCGCCCTCACTTACCGGGTAAGACTCTTGGTCCTTGTCTCGCTCTTACCAGGTAAGATTCTTGGTCCTTACTATATTCATCCGGTGAAGTAATGTTACTTGGTAAGCGCTTACTCGGGTAAGCGTTTGGTAAACGGCCCCTAATACATCACATTGTAATAGAAAACAGGGACCTTCTATAATTGCTTGGGAAATTCTTGTCTGTTCTCATAGTATTGTTGTATACCGTTGGTACAATTTCACCTTCTCAATTTCATTTATCAACCACTAGGCCTTCACATGTTTGCTCGGTATAACATCTTATGCGCCATGGCATTACAAGACACTTCCAAGTACAACTCAATTGAGACTCAACTACCAATACCACCAATCACTTATCCACAAATAGTATACCCCCTGATATAATATTTACTTGTAAGTATGGGCATCTCCATTTATAACTTATACCATAATAATATAATTCCAACGCTTCTATTCCTCTTTGACTACTCTTCAGCTTGACATAATTCTATAAGTTGCCTTCTACTGCTTCCATAAGTATTCTATACTTTACCATTTCATGAGACTTCATTCCCGGCTTTTCTTTCAACCACATAAGATTGGGGTTATAGTTTCTTAGGAGCAGATAACGGGGATAGAAAACCTTTACCACAAGTGGCTCGCTGTAGAGGCTAAGGTTGTCTGCTTTGCATCTGGGTGCACTATAATAATGTTTGTATATTGACTGAATCGGTTAGACCAAGACCCAGATACTAAAATGAACAGATTGGCATCCAAAAGCTTGAAAGTGCCGAATATATCATCTAAACCGCTAGAAAAAGACCATATGGTTAAATTATCAAACCTGGTCCTCAAAACAAACAACACATACTCTAAGAAAAAACATCAAACCATATAACCAACGTTTGGTCATGCAAGTTGGCCTGCTTCACAGTTAGAGCCAAAGAACTTCAAGTTTGGTTGGTCAAAGGGTCCAAAATTAAGTTGCATACCCGAATTAAATATGATCTTAACCATAGTTTTCTCTTCTTGTATTCTAATATGCACCTCTCTTTCTGATGTTTAGTTTAGTCAAAACTTAGTAGATTAATTCAGTCTTAAGGAAGTCAATTTGAGCTTTTAATCATAAATTAATAAAACCATTCCATTTCCGGCACACTTCTATGGTATTTAAACAAATCAAGAAAACTGAAGTTTGCAACACTATCAAACAAATAGATGAATGATAGCAACATGTAAAGCTTTTTAAATATTTCCATGAAAGAGTCAAGATTTTAGCTAGCTATGCTACTATATAATCACCGACCAGACTGGTCCTAAGAACAATTTGGATTTATAATACAGAATATAACAGTTTGGCTAGAGCCAAAACTAATATCTCGGAGTGAAGAAAATATCGGATCTTAATGTGTATATATCATCATTGACATCTTAGTTATAGTAGCATAGCTCCCTATAATTTCTTTTTCAAACCAACAGAAGGTAATGTTAAATTAAATGAATCAATTGGCTAAAAATAAAAATATAAAAACTAAAAAGTAACTGGCTGTAAGAGCACACAGCATACAAATTGAAGATCCTGTACTGCACTTACATGGGAGAAACAGATACAAATAAACTAAGATCTAGTTTGCAAATCATAGTTTTAATCTTGTTTAATTTTTTGTCAAAGAATTTTGTGATTCACAGTAAACCTCCAAAATGATTGTTTATCATCCAGAAGGCACCATATATCTACAGTTCCTTATAATTCATATCAAAACCCAATACTAACAACAACTCTGGTACCAAAATAGCCCAGTTAAAATGAAATACAAAGTAAAATTCAATAGAGCTGAAAGATCTTCAAGAAATTCAAGAGAACACAATTACAAGTAAAGGCTGCTGACTGTTATAATTAGAAAATGTAATCTTCATACTGACTGTTATTATCAGAAAAGGCAATCTTTGTAAGTAAAATTCTTTTGCCAAAGGATCGTTGAAAGCTTTTGTATATCGCATAACGCAGTAGCTACAAGAGTACGGCTCTTCTCACATGCTTATGATGGATCCGTTAGAAATATTACTTCATGCATGAATACACTACAAGATCTAAAGAAAGTATTCAGAGATCAACAAGCAAATGGACAGGATCAAGTGAACGGTAAATCTCACCGCCGCCATTCACGAAGAGCAAAGCCCTCGTCCCGTTTCATCTCACTTGGAGGCGGAAGCACGGGTCCATCAGAGGTGAAAATCCCGTCTGCATCCACTCCAACATTGTAATCCTGACTGCCGTTACCATTCGAAATCGGGATAGAGGAAGCATCAAAGGGAGAAGATCCAGACTGAGAGTGAGGGTTCGGATCGGGATCACCGAACCCGAATGGATCTGTGTTGCCTATGGATTGATGAGAAACTTGTTCTCCATGGTACGACGGAGTATCAGCTGTTGAGAAGTTGGAGTAGGAATTGTTGCTGTCGAAGTAACCTTCGTCGAATTGGCCGGGAGATGGAATGGTGGTTGATTCTTCGCCATTAACGCTGAAAGTGTCGAACGACATCGCTCTCTCTTCTCTCTGTAGATTCTCTCCAGGGATTACCCGTCTCTTATATTCAACCCTTCATGTGGAATTCCAATTTCTAACGTTAGATTTTAAAGTTTTATATAATCTAGGTGTTAGTGGTCCGGTTTGCTAAGGTTGAGACCAAGCCATAGATCGTATATGGACCGTACCATAAAAAAACTTCCAGACCGTAGGTGCGGTTTATCGATTTGTACCTATTGCATTTTATGTCTACAATCTAATAATTATAAGTTTAGAAATATATTGTAAAATTAACGATAAAATGATTGTGGTTCTTAAAAAATAAAAAGTTTCCATGCATCCAATTCCTAAATGTATATTGTATAAATTAAAAATAGTCTAAAAAGTAAAAAATTAAATTTCAAACTAAATTAGACATGTGAGTTGTGACGTGTCCAACTAATTCATTAATATTGTCAATTGTCATATTTGATCAAACTCAAAGTTCAAAACACATGGTCCAAAAATATTACATAAATAATAAATTGTTTTACATACACACAAAATATGCATCCAGTGCGATTTGAACCGTGTTTTGATAGCTCAAATCCGCAAACCACACTGCATAGTGCGATTTGGTACAAACGCAAACCTCAAACCGCACTGTGAAAATTCTAAACCGCGTTTTGTGGTGCAATGTAGGCGGCTTGTGCGGTTTGGGTGAACACCCCTCATGTATACTCCTTTAAAAAAACATGAGTTTCAGTTTTCTTGAAAAATTAAGAGACTTTTTTGCGTGTTGTACAAGTTTTAAAGCTCAATTCCACCTTTTCCTCTAACCACCCTCTCCACGTTCCTCTAAAACTATACTCATCTCTCTCCAAAACCATCTTAATTTATCTCCTTCGCTTCCAACAACTCCTCTATCTCTATTCCCTGAAGTGTCTTCTCCCTTCTTCCATCTCAATTGACTTTTCTAATCTCAGTTATCCGCTTCATGCTGTTTGGGAAAAGCTGCAGAAACTGGAAAGTTCTCAAGAAACCAGAAGCACCTTTGTACATACAAAGGAATGTTTGATGATGTTTATGTTATGGAGGTTGTTGGTTCATACTCCAGGTGCCTGTTGTACTCAAGATTTTAACATAATCTTGTAGCAACGAACCAAGCAAGCATTGTGGGTCCTGCAAAACCCTAAAAGAGATGGTAATTTCACAATTGATAATATACCCGTCTTCCACATACATACATACAAGATCTTACTTGTAAATTACAATTAATTTGTATGTTTGTTCAACCAACAAGTCTTTGACATTTCTAGGTCTGCAAATATCCTCTCTCGTAGCCACAGAGATTTGAGGGAGGTGAACGAACTGCTTGTTTGATCTTTGCATTTGTTGGTTGTATTATATGGTTGATTACCGGTTTAACTTTGGTTTGGGTGAAGATTAAACTTAAAATATCATGTAAAGATTTGGACTTTAGCTTTTAGTGACAGATGATTGATGGTTTATCGATTTCTATATTATCCTCCAATGTGTGGTATGTATATTTACCTGAGGAAGAATATTATTGATTCTTAGATATAATAGGAAAAGGTTTGGTTTTCTTTCCTTCCACATTATGTGTAAAGATAGTGTTGTAACCTAGGATTAGCTTTGTTTAAAAACTATTTCCTCACATATGCCATTCTAATTGATAGATAAAAGTTTTAAAATTCCCAACTTTCGAAATTCTGGCTAGCTTTTCGTGAAAGGTCGTTGTCGTTTTATACAAGTTGATGATTCAATATTCTGGAAATGTGATAAAAAAAACCACTGCCAAAACGTGGCATCTTTATATATATATATATATATATATATATATATATATATATATATAAAGTAAAACTCACAAAGAATGTGGTGACATCCTAAGAAATGAGTATTCTTCATTTCTTGAATTGTGGTTGAGTTTGTGTATCCCATATTGACGGAGATATGAAATATTCACAATGAATGGTGGGTATTATAAAGGGAGATTTGAGCTGCTTTTGTGGTAACTTATGAGGTTGGCTCCTTTTGGTCAATCATCTAAACTCATATTGTTGGTTCGTTTTAACTGACCTTTCGAACTCACGGGTTTGCTCATTTGGGCCAACCTCATTTTAGCAAAAAGAAATCAATCATACAAAATTAAAAAAAATCATTTATCTTTATGTATATTAAAATAAACCCCACAAAAAATGAAGTGAGATTAATCTTTACATTATATTATATATATATATATATATATATATTAAAGTAAAACCCACAAAGAATGAGGTGACATCCTAAGAAGTGAGTATTTTTTATTTTTTGAATAGTGGTTGAGTTTATGTATCCCACATAGATGGAGATATGAAGTATTTCAATGAATGGTGGTATTTTAAAGGGAGATTTGAGATGCTTTTGTGGTAACTCATGGGGTTGGCTTCTTTGGTTAATCTTCTAAACTCACGTTGTTGGCTCATTTTGGTCGACCTTCTGAACTCATGGATTTGCTCATTTTGGCCAACCTAATTATAGCAAAAAAATGATCATAGAAAATAAAATAAAAAATCTTTATTTTTATGTATATTAAAATAAACCCCACAAAGAATGAAGTGATATTAAATGCAGAACAAAGTGGTATTGAGTTGATATTGTGAGAATGGAGTATTCTCAAATAGTGAACTATTGTTGAGCTTTAGATATCTTACTTGGTGAGAAGTTGAAATAATAAAACAAAGAGATATGTATAAAAATGAAGGATGTGATGACAATTGTGTTAACTAATGGGGTTTGACTCATAGGGTTGTCTTATGTTATTGCCTTTTTTTTGCAAAATAACGTTTTTTATATAAAACAAATCTTATTAAAACAAGAACCAAGTACTATAAGGTGATATTACAAGACTTGAGTATCCTCAAAATTTGAAATGTGGTGTATTTTGATTATTCCATGTTGGTAGGAAAATGGTAAATTGGAAAAGAAATATGTCTTTTTTTTATAGAGAGGGGGGTGACCCCTCCAGATCAAGAAAAAACACTTAAACGCTAAAAAGCAAGACAAAATACGCGCTCGGGTGGGGGCGAACCACATCCACCAGAAATAACCAAGGCACCCCGAGAGAAAAAAGGAGGAGGAAGAAAGCGAAGAAGAAAGAAGAGAGGAAGAGAAAGAGAGAAAAGAAAAACAGAGAAAAGGGAAGAGACGAAGAGAGAGAAGAAGAGGGGGAGAAAGAGAAAGAAAGAGAAACCGACCACAAGGGAAGGGCCCAGTCAAGCCAAGACCGGGAAAAACAACGGGGGACACCACAGGGGCAGGAGAAGGGGCCTAAAAAAGGCACACCCTAGACCGCACCAAGAAAACCAGGAGAGCAGAGGAGCTCACACAAAACAGACAAACAGCACAAAAGAAACGGACGGCTAAGGAAGGTTCCAAGCGAGCCGAGCCTGGTCAACATTTAGGAAGGGCTTGAAAGTCAGGCTAAGAAGCCTGGAACGGACATCATCAGTAATTGTCTTACCCACCGCAATATGCGATCTTCTTTTGCTTTTGAAGATGCGGTTATTTCTTTCTTGCCATAAGTGGTAGACGGTCGCAGCAAGCACTAAGCGACGAATGATAGACCATAAGGTCTTTCCTTTGGTGACTTGTTGAAACATACCGATAATATCAGCCCAGATATCCGGGACACCATTGAGGTTCAGCTTGGCTTTTAAGCCATTCGAGACCAGATTAAGGAACGGGCACTCAAAGAAAAGATGCGAATGCGAATCAGGCCCGTTCTGACAGAACGCATAGGACAGGTCGGAATGGGCCTCCCAGAACCGGAGTTTATCATGCGTCTTGAGACGCTGCTTGAGAGCAACCCACAGAATGAAGGCATGTATGGGGATGCTTTGAGAGAACCAGACTAAATGATGCCAGGAGACATCAGGCTCATTGGGACGAAGGGAGAGCCACACCTCACGAACAGAGAAAGGAGTGAGACGTCCATCCCTAGTTCTCCAGAGGAGCTTATCAGGGGTGGACGGGGAAAAAACAGGGAGGGGAGATACGCGGATGGAAGGGTTGGAATTATCCCTCAGGAGAAGAGACGTCCAATTGCCCTGGAAAACAATATCTCTGACAGAAGCAGAGAGAGAAATATTAGAGTTGAGAATACTGCAGGAAGAGATATGCCGGTAGAGGGGGCCAGCCGGATGCCAGTTATCATAGCAGGCAGACGTGGAAGCGCCATCACCAATCTGGGAGACAATAAAGTCTCTTATCTTTTCCCTCATACACAGGATCTTCCTCCAGCCCCAACCCACATCACTGCGTATCGGGACATCCCAGAAGTTACAATCTTTCAACCTGTAGGAGTGGATCCATTTAACCCAAAGCGAATCCCTATTGGTAAAGAGACGCCAAGAGTGGGAGGCCATGTGGGCAAGATTCCAGCTGGCAAGGCTCTTTATGCCCAGCCCGCCTTGAGATTTGGGGAGGCAGACAGTCTTCCAGGAGACTTTTGCCTTCCCCCTTTTTAGCTCACCGTGGCACCACAGAAAGCCCCGCATGAGCTTCTCAATCTCTTTGGAAATGGAAATCGGAAGCACAAAAATAGAGGCCCAATAGATCTGCATCGAGGACAGGACCGAGAGAATGAGCTGCAGTCTACCGGCAAACGAGAGAGACTTATTCTTCCAGTCATTAAGCCTGGAGTTGACCTTGTCAACAAGTCCCTTACAATCCCTATGATAGAGGCGGGTGGTAATGAGAGGGACACCGAGATAGCGCACCGGGAGGGAACCTTCCAGAAACTGAGTGATAGCTTGAATGGACTCCTTGGTGTGCTGGCCAACATTACAATAGAAGGCCTCGCATTTGGCCGGACTCGGAAAGAGGCCAGACACACTCGAAAATTCATCAAGGGAATCCTTTATGACCCGGGCAGAGTCACTATCACCATGAGGAGATCGTCAGCAAAGCAAAGATGGGTGATCTTCTGCTCCTCACAATTCCGGTGATAGGAAAAAGTACCCGTCTCACGAATTTTTCTTTTGGTCAGGAGGTTGAGGACCTCCATGACCAGGGTGAAGAGATAAGGGGAAAGAGGATCACTCTGCCTGAGGCCACGACCTCCCTTGAAGTAGCCATGGAGGTTTCCATTAATACTGACCGAGTAAGAGGCCGTGGAAACACATGACATAATCCATTTAATCATAGTAAGGGGAAAACCATAGCCGAAGAGGGCAGTGCGGAGGAAATTCCAATCAACGGTATCATAAGCCTTTTGGATATCAACTATAAAGGCATAGCGAGGGGGCCCCGTTGCTTATGATAGCCGCACATGAGCTCCTGAACAAGAAGAATATTATCAGTAATGAGACGACCCGGGATAAAAGCAGACTGGTTGAGGTCAACCAGAGAAGACAGGTGATCTTTTATACAGTCAGCTATGATCTTGCTAATGATTTTATAAAAGACATTACAGCAAGCGATAGGATGAAAATCAGTGACACGAGAAAGGGCATCCGTCTTGGGAATAAGGGCCAGGATAGTGCTATTAAAAGACTTTAATATCTCACCATTCCTGAAGAATTCACGAACAGCGGAGAAAACATCCCTGCCAACAATACTCCAAGCGGCTTTGAAAAATTTAGAAGTGAAACCGTCAGGCCCCGGAGCTTTATCATCTCCCATCTGGAAAAGGGCCTGCTTGATCTCGAAGTCGGAAACAGGAGCAAGCATCATGGCGGCTGTAATGTCTTTTATAGTCATGGGTTGGAATCAAAACCAATTCCAAACAAAAGTACTTCTGAAATACAGTTATGAGAAACCATGGTTGAAGTCTATCAAAGCCAATCAAATGGTAAAATTTATAATCATGAAATATTTTTCTACATGTATACAAAAATATGAAAGATGGCTTTCAAATGTATAGCCATGATTGAAATCAAAACCATTTCCATCCAAACAATGAAAATTATAGTAATGAAAAACCATGGTTGAAATCAAAGTCAACCAGATGGCAAAACCAATTAGTAATTCTTATCTTTATCTTTATATCTTTATATGTCTTAAAGTAATACTTATAAGGAATGAGATGACATAGTAAAGAGTGAGTATATTCTACATTGGTGGAGATATGAAAGATTTAAAATGAATGATGGATTATATCCCACATCTTTATAATTCCTATCTTTATCTTTATATCTTGAATTGTAGTTGAGTTTATATCCCACATTAATCGAGATATGAAAGATTTAAAATGAATGGTGGATATATGAAAGGGAGGTTAAGATGTATTTGTGGCAACTAATGGAGTTGGCTCCTCTTAAACGATCCTCTAAACTCAATTTGTTAGCTCATTTTGGTCAATCCTCTTTTAGCAAAAAAAAAAATGTTAACCATACAAAATAAAAAATAAAAAAAATCTTTATTAGATTTAAGTATTTTAAGATCTTGAAGTATGGTGTGCTTTTGGTTATCTTTTCCCAATCTCCTTTTACAATTTCATTTTGTTAAATCGACATATGAAATAATATTATAAGATTTAAGTGTTTATTTTTAATTGTGGTATGATTTTTGTTATCTTACAACTATGAGAAGATGATTGAATGCATAAAGAGTATGTATTTCTTTGAAAAATTTGTTGGCTAGAATAATATTTTTAACCAGACACTCCTTTTGCAAAAAGAATATATATATATATATATATATATATACACACACACACATACACATACAAATTATTTAATTAAATACAAAAATGGCATAATCTTGACAAATATCAATAATGAAAACTATAGTTTATAACGTGTTTTTTGGAGGGATCATTCTATGTAAAGATCTATATCTATATATGTGTACGTATAAAATGAAGATTGTAGGGCATGAAGTATTATTATGAGATTTAAGTATTAAAAATATTCAATTGTGATATTGTTTTCGTTATTCATATAGATAAGGGAAATGATAGATTGAAAGTCATTATATTATATAAAAGAAAAATAATAGATGTATGAAATATATTATGATATTTGAATTGTGGTATTGTCTATGTTACCTCACGTTATGGATCACATAAGAGATTGGAGAATGATTACGAATATATGAAAGGAGAATATATGCATTTGGAAATTAAAATGGTTATTTGGCTAAAGTATGCATTCGATTCATATCTTGCAACAAAACCTATATAAAAATAAATTTTAATTGAATATCTATGAATAAAAAGGAATATGGTAGATGTTTGAATTGTATAATAAGATTTGAATAGTTAAATTTTTTTGAATTATAATGTTATTTTGGTTATCTAACTTTGTCCATTTATTTAAAGTATTCATTAAAACCAAATGTCACATTGGTTTTACATGAATTTGTATCATCGTGCAATGCGCGACGTCGAACACTAGTTATTATGTAATGCATATACCAACCTATGACATATTTCTATTTATGCATCTTGCAATAATGGAGTTAGATCCTTCATTGTATGTGTCAACAACTAATAAACAAATTGAAGAGGAATTTTCTCTTAGTAGTGGTTTCAGGTTTAATACAGGATCAACTCTCGTAACAAAATAACATGTATATCTTGCTATTATCAGATTTAGAAATCCTCTACGTTGTCATAATGATCTTGATAGATGATGGAAGAACTGAAATTTGAATTTATTTTGCAATATTTTGGAGTCTGGAATTCTCTATCATGTCTTTCAACTAGTGTATATGTATATATGTATATGTATGTATGGAAGTTCAAACTGTAAATACTTTGAGAACCAGCTGGAAGTGGAACTAAAGGGCGAGTAAGTGAATCACATTTTTGTTCAAGCCATATACACTAGTCATTCATGTTAACCAGTAAGCTAGACGGTTAGTTTGGTTGGGTAGTTATTAATAAATAAACTGCCATCGTGTAAATGATGTGTAAAGGGTTGCGATGGTTCTTGGTGTATATATATGTATGGACTTGTTGCTTATAATGTTGATGAAAAGTTCTACATTAAAAACAATATGTGTACAAGTCTCTTACATGCAGCAATATTCCTGCATGAACTAGTAAGTCCAAATTTCTACAACAAATTGGTATCAGAGCCCCGAGTTAGGGTTCTTGTTAACGTTGGTAAAGATCTGGTATTTCAGAGGGTACATGGCTTCGCAGAACAACTTTTTGCAGCCAAATCTTCCGAAATTGAACGGGAAGAACTACCATCATTGGAGCATCCAAATGAAGGTTTTGTATGAGTCTCAAGATCTGTGGGGGGTAGTCGAGAACGGGATTACAGAATCCGTGACTCAGACCGATATGACGACACAACAGATCACGAAAATACGAGACAACAAGAAGAAAGACAAGAAAGCACTGTTTTTTATATATCAGTCCATAGAAGATACAATTTTTGAACGAATGTCAACGACAATCTCGTCCAAAGATGCATGGGATATGTTGTACAAATTCTATAGAGGTGAAGAACGGGTTAAGACGGTACGTCTCCAAACACTCAGGTGCGAGTTTGATGGATTGAAAATGAGGGAAACAAACTCGATAGAAGAATTCTACAATCGTTTGATCGCAATCGTTAACCAGATGAGGTTGAATGGGAGCGACTTGATGATCAAAGAATTGTATAAAAAATATTGAGATATCTTACACGTAAATTCGAGTATGTGGTTGTCGCAATAGAGGAGTCCAAAGATCTTACAAGACTTTCATTGGAAAGCCTTCTCGGGACATTACAGTCCCACGAACTGCGCACAAAACAATTCGAGACACCTGCTATTGATCAGGCCTTTCAAGTTGCTTCAAATGACAAGAATAAAGGAAGAAACAATAATAAGAATAAAAGATCAAACAAGGGGCGTGGAAGGGACTCGAACAATGAAGACAGTCAAGAAGATCAAGGAAAAGGCTTCAAAGGGAAAGGAAATAAATCTCTGTCTGAGATACAATGTTATAATTGCCAGAAATTTGGTCACACTAAAAAGTTTTGCAGGCAAAAGAAATATGAAGAAAACAAAGATTCCACTTTTATGCATGAGAAGGAAGCCAAAGAACCGGAGACTATGTTCATGACAACTGACACTCAATCCATCATCGATATTGGAACGTGGTACGTGGACAGCGCCTGCAACAACCACATGACAGGGATCAAAGACATCTTCGTTACCTTAGATGAATCACACAACAACGAAGTACGGACGAGTGATGAAAGGAAACATAAAGTTCAAGGTAAAGGTGATATTATGGTTAATACATATCACGGTGCAAAGAAAATTAGTGATGTGTATTTTGTTCCTGCACTTAAGCACAATCTCTTAAGTGTTGGACAATTGATCCGGAAAAACTACGATGTTCATTTCGTTGATAGAACTTGTGTCATTAAAGACCCAAATGGTAATATCCTAGGAAAGGTCAAGATGACTAATAATAAGATGTTTCCACTGAAGTTTAACAAGGAAAGTCTTTCTGCATTTAGCACGCGAGTAAACAAAAAACCAAATCTTTGGCACTTAAGGTTTGGTCATTTGGGGCACAACACTTTGATGTATATGAGTAAGGCTCATATGTGAGGCTTGTGCCTTAGGTAAACATGTGAGAACACCTTTTCTTAAAGAGAAGGCTTGGCGTGCAACGAAGCTCCTGGAACTTGTCCACACTGACGTTTGCGGACCCATGAGGATGGAATCAATTGGATGTAATCAGTACGTTTTAACCTTTATTGATGACTTAAGTAGGAAGACTTGGGTATATTTTTTGAAAGAAAAATCCCAAGTGTTTGAAACTTTTAAAACATTCAAGTCCCTTGTTGAGAAACAAAGCGATTACGAGATCAAGTCCCTACGATCAGACAATGGAGGTGAGTTTACATCTCACAAGTTTGAAGATTTCCTAAGAGAGTGTGAAATAAAACACCAGAAATCCACTCAGCACACACCACAGCAAAACGGTGTTGCCAAGAGAAAAAATTGTACCTTTATGGAGCTTGCAAGAAGCATGATCAAGCATATGGGTCTTCCCAACAAATTCTGCGCGGAAGCAGTGGCATTTGCCATTTATGTGTTGAATAGATCTTGTACTCGCAGCATGAAAGGTATGACACCGCAAGAAGCATGTAGGAGATTCAAACCATGTATATCACACCTTAGGGTGTTTGGCTGCATCGCTTTTTGTCGTGTTCCTATTCCAGGACGTGGTAAATTGGATTGCAAATCAGTGAAATGCATTTTTATTGGATATAGCGAAGCCTCAAAGGCATACAAGCTATATGATCCAATTAAAGAACAAGTGGTCATTAGCAGGGACGTGATATTTGCTGAGGATAAGGCATGGGATTGGACGAACAAATCAGATGTGGTACCTGTCATAATCATGGAAGAGGATGCTTTGCAATTTTCAATGGAAGCCGTTGATACAAACTTTCACACCCCCATCAACAGTTCGATCAGTCCAGTCGTTTCTCAACCCTCCTCTCCTCCAAGTTCCTCTTCCAGTTCAACAGATTCCCCTCCACGTGGATATAGAAGCATTCAAGATCTGTACCAGAACACTCAAGCGATAGATCATGCAGAACTTGTTGACTTTGCATTATTCGCCAACGCAGAGCCGGTGGACTATGAGGTCGCATCAAAGAGCAAAAAATGGAGGGAAGCAATGAATCAAGAAATGGATTCAATACTGAAAAATGATACATGGGATCTGGTGGATTTATCCATGGATCAAAAGCCAATAGGGGTCAAGTGGGTCTATAAGACCAAGCTCAAAGAAAACAGAGAGATCGAGAAGCACAAAACACGTCTTGTGGTGAAGGGGTACAAGCAGAAACACGGGATAGATTACAATGAAGTATTTTCCCCGGTAATACGGTTGGAAACTATTTGATTGGTTGTAGCCTTGGCAGCCCAACATGGATGGATAATACATCAAATGGACGTTAAGTCGGCATTTTTAAATGGATACTTAAATGAAGTGGTATATATCGAGCAACCCCCTGGTTACGTAAAAGAAAATGAAGAGCACAAGGTATGTAGACTCAAAAAGGCTCTATACGGACTAAAACAAGCACTAGTGCTTGGTATAGTCATATAGGTACATACTTTACGCAACATAAATTCAGGAAATGTCCTTATGAACACACTTTGTTCATAAAAATAGTAAAGTGTGAATTCCTGTTTGTGTGTTTGTATGTGGACGATCTCATATTTACGAGAAATAGTGAAAGTCTAATTAGTGAATTTAAGAACTCAATGAAGCTGAGTTTAAGATGACAGATCTTGTTCATCTCCATTATTTCCTGGGTATCGAGGTCAAGCAAAGAGAAAATATGATTGCTATTTCACAGAAAAAGTATGACGTGGATTTACTAAAAAGGTTTAAGATGGAAGATGCTAAGCCTAAATCTATACCTATGAAGTTTGGTCGTAAACTATCCAAGGATTCAACAGACAAACCTGTGAACCCAAGCCTATTTAGGAGTCTTGTTGGGAGCCTCATGTATTTGACGACCACAAGACCTGACCTTATGTATGATGTTGGAACAATAAGTAGATTCATGGAGGCTCCAAAGCAATGTCATTTGGAAGCAGGGAAGAATATTTTGAAGTGTATTAAAGGAAATTCTGATCATGGGATTGTATATCAGAAGGTAAAGGAACCAAAACTGGTTGCATACTCTGATAGCAACTTTGGGGGTGACATCGATGATAGCAGGAGCACAACAGGGTATGTATTAAGCCTGGGTTCTAGAGTCGTGTCATGGCAGTCAAAGAAGCAAAAGGTTGTAGCTTTATCAACGGCAGAAGTGGAATACATGGCTATTTCATTTGTTGGATGTCAGGTGATATGGATGAGAGGATTACTCAGGGAGTTACAGCAGCCTCAATTGCATCCTACTTTGATAAACTATGACAACAAGTCTGCGATTGCTCTTACAAAAAATCTAGTCTTCCACGGCAAGAGCAAGCACATTTGCATTAAATACCACTTTATTTGTGAACTAGTGAAACTCGGAGAAGCTGAAGTTGTTTTATGCAAAACCTCTGATCAAATAGCTTATGTTTTCACTAAGGCTTTGAAGACTGGAGATTTTAAGAAGATGAAACAAAAGTTGGGAGTAACAAAGGTCTAGCTTAAGGGGGAATGTTAACCAGTAAGCTAGACGGTTAGTTTGGTTGGGTAGTTATTAATAAATAAACTGCCATCATGTAACTGACATGTAAAAGGTTGTGATGGTTCTTGGTGTATATATATGTATTGACTTGTTGCTTATAATGTTGATGAAAAGTTTTACGTTAAAAACAATCTGTGTACAAGTCTCTTACTTGCAACAATATTCCTACATGAACTAGGAAGTCCAGATTTCTAAAATAATTCATTCATTCATGATTAGGTCTTGATGGGAAATATATTTATGGCTTTTTGAGTCAACTGAATCTAGATAAATCATATTCAAGTTCCATTCACTATTCCCCATTGTGTAAAACTTTTTTCCTTCGTTATTTGCTTCTGCAATGGGCCTCTTTATCTGTATCACTGGTGAAATAGCTTTTCCCATGATGCTATCTATTGTGAGACATCTACAGTTTACTTAATTATGCACATACTAACATATTGAGTTCCTAGGGAATGGTTGGTCACAAGTGTGATATTTGAAGCTCCTACATGTTCCAATATACCATAACTTTCTAACATCCAAAAACATTTTATCGCTAAAGATGGGGAAGAGTTCATTTCTATAGCTACTAAGCTACGGCCTGATTGTAGTGTAAGTTGTTGAAAGAATCCAACATATACTAACATTCAATCTTATGAACACCCATCAATTTTAATGATAAACACAGTAAATTTAAGTGGGAAAAACTTACTTGGAAAACCCGTCTTCATTGATAAGTTTGATGTAGAAGATGAAGCCATTGATTCCTTTATGGTGTCTAGATTGATGAAAGATCGAACGTAGGAATCATTGGTGTTGATTCTCTGATCCCTTAGGGTGAGAGGGAGAGAGCGAGAGCGCCCGCGTTTGTTTTCAGACATCTAAATGGAAATCACAGAAATAACCCATATATTATCTATTTACTTCCATCAAGTAACGATTATGAGATGGATAGCAGTTATGTCATGTTGGCAAGTTAATACTATAAATGTAAATATAGGAATAATTAAAAAAAAAGTTACAGAAATGGTCCTAAGGCCATAAATATGGGAAGTATTCCAACATAAGCATCTTGGTAAGTTGTCTCTTGCCTACTCCTTGAATCTGTAGAAAGTTCTACGCTGAATCGTGCTTCTTAAAATAGTATTCATCATGTTTGTCGTGATGTCATGTTTTCAGGTGGCTTGGAAGTTACAAAGATTAAAGTATATAGTGATGTAGTGAAAGAACGAAACATCAAATGGGATTCAACTTCATTTTAGGAGAAAAGTTGAAGCTTTTTTACAGTGACTTGTAAGGGAAATGAGCTTTTTGATAACTTGAATTTTATTCCTTGTTGATTGTTAGTATCATTAAATTGGTAAAAACATATATGCAAATGGGCAGAAGTAAAAATATGATGTTGAGATGGTGGTTAGAATTGGAAGCCAATTTTGATCCGTCGACTAATAATAATCTCAGCTATGAAAATTAAAAATTGTAGTAGTTGCTGATGTATATCATTTTCTTTGAGCATAATGGAAGTTCTAAGTTTTGTAATTAACAGACAATGATAGTTGTGTACCTTTTTTATGCATGGAATGTACAACTATTTTGCTATAGAGTTTATGAACATAGAAAACCTAGAGTAGGTGTAGGTCATACATACTTTGGTTGATTCATCACCCAATACAAACACATCAAGTTCTTCATACTCTATTAGTTTGTTTGGGCGGAGTGATGCATATCAAACAACAGGTCGTTACAATCTTCTGGCTTATCAAAATCAAGAATGAGATTGCAATGGGAGCCAACATCTAACCTATTTCACAATATCATGGTTCCAAATATGATATCAACATCGTTGTTTGAAACATGTCTTGTTGAAATTCTTCATCATTTACCTTAAACATTTTGAAACTACGTCATCATAGTTGTTATATACCATCAACCTTGTACTAGATGATTTAATCCATCATCAATCGCGTATGTCTAGTTTTCGAGTAGACTGTTCAAATTTATATACTTGTTTCATGGGTTCCTATCACTAAGTGGCCTAAAATAGGGTAGCCCCCACACATTGTATGATCCACTTAAATCAATTTTTTGAAGCATACCTTAAGAATTACCGGATCAAGAAGCTCTAGATGATGCATAATTTGGAGCACTGTATTCAGCTATCTACAAGTGAATTATTTTATTAGTATTCATGCTCTTCATTTGACTGCTTCAAGTTAATATCAACAAGAGGACCTTAAAATTGTATAAGTTAACAGTATAAAGTGTACCCTGGCTCATGAATTTTCACTTTGGGTTTCTGTAAATTCTTTGACAGGTATTCGAGGGAAGATGCGAGTCAAAACATATATATATATATATATATAT
>NC_037539.1:16219755-16222063 GCF_001531365.2 Cynara cardunculus var. scolymus | reverse complement strand
TGAGAGTCACCGCGATAGAGGGTCTAGAACGACCAATGTCCACACTCGATCCATCTGCCATGTTAGGCTCTGAACCTACAAGGCACGATATCGACAGAACACGGGTAGGCTCTCCTCTTGGAGACGTACGAGGATCCCGTGGAAGTCCCCGAGCAGACTACGATATACCAGTCGCTGAGGGCGCCTCACGCTCCGAGGCTACTAGGTCACCATGTGTTTGTGATCTTGGTACCCAGGATGCCTACGTGACGAAGGGGGAGCTTCAAACTTTTGCCACAGAGGTATTCAAAAAGATAGACGAGTTGAAAAGCTTGTTCATCTCGCGCACGATGACAGAAGACCTCGCCCCCATCACAGAGGCTCTGAAGGAGTTGAGCTCTACAACGGCAGAACTCAAGAAAACACTCTCAACCCTTTAGAGCTCTATCCTACAGAATGATGATCTTGCAGAGGCGTTCAATGCTCTGACCCTCAATCCTTCTTCAATCCAGACGTTGAAGATAGAACTATCAGCGATGGCCGCCCAGTTTGCCGCTGATTTCGTCTCTGCGGGCTATACAGACTACTCAACATTCAAAGACGAAATCAAGCAAATGTTCGCTTCTGCAGTCACTTACGGCGTGGATACCAAGTCATCCAAGGCCAATATCAACCATCTAGCCACTCGCAGAGAGCTAGATGCGATGGTTGAAGCTCTGGGAGACATCATGCGCAAACATTCAGACCAACTTCTTAAAGAGGCCCGAGCCTCCAACACGGCGATCAGAGACTGCACTTCCCAGCTCGTGAAATAGGGAGACCTCCTTAGAAGCGAAATCTATCGAAGCGTCTCCAAGTTGAAGTGGTCGTTAGAGATAGACATAAGCCACGCCTCTGTGCTCGCAGAAGAGGTCATTAAGAAAATGAAGAAGGCGGCCACCAAGATTCTAAAAAGATTGGAGAAGGCTCCCCTGGAAACATGCAAGGMAGAAGCCACCAAACACCATGACGATCAAGGAGATGATGACCATGATCGTCATGARGGGGAGAAGAAGGCTGAGAAGAAAGATGAGCCAATGAAGACTTCTGCCAAAGGCGTCAAGATAGTGGACTCTACAGCTGCCTTGTTCTCAAAAGGCAAAGAARAGGCACCAGAGCCTAAAGACAAAGGCAAGGGCAAGGCTGTAGAGGAATCGCCACAGAAGGGGTCGTCAAGCTCAGAGTCGCTAGTGCAGATAAACAAAGAAGATTATGACGACCCAGAGCTCCTTCAAGCATTAAAGGCTTCCTTGGCAGAAGCTCAAGCAAGAAACGGCAGAGGCCCCATCCCCAAAGCAGGATAAGGCTCTTCATCAAAACTCCCACAAGTCCAAGGAGAAACGTCCACAGGTACGTTCGACGCTCTGCAACGAACCGTCAAACCTATCCTTGCAGAGGGGTCAACCCAGAGGCCAATTCTTGAAGAAGAGGAAGCCAAAGTGCCAGAGTCTGCCACAGTAGGAAGGGTCTCTGAGATATTCGAATCAATAAGCAAGATTCCCATGCAACTAGTACGCACAGAGCCTGTTACTACTGTGGAAGAGATTTTGATGTGGAGATACTCTGCACTGGACACAGAGCCCCCCTATGATCCAGAGCTCACAGGTATTCCTTCTGCCGATGCCAAATTCCAGTTCTCTAAGCTCACTAGGCCACATGAGCAAGTCTTCTCAGAGCACGTAATTGTGTCACTTTAAACTATTTCTCCAAGGACCCTGCTGAAGAGGAAGGTGCTCTATGCTTAATACGCTGTGAAGAGGAATGACGGCAACCTGTATACGTTCACAGATGCTGACCTCCACAACCTCTGTGTATTTGATTTGATCTTCCTGCACAAAATACTTAACAAATACATGGAGAGGAGGTCAACTTATGCTCTGTCGCTTAAAAGGCTTTTCGAGGTCATGCATGCACAAGTGAAGTACTACAGCCAGAAGGACTTCGAGATAGCAATGAGGTTAGCCCAGTCAGATCTAAAGATCACCCCTCCAAACAACAGGCCAGGATGGATACTTAGGTGTCATCCAAACTCCATTGTTCACAACCCTGTTTTTGGGTTTGTGTTCTTGGATAAGGATAACATCCTAAGGTTCTTCATTCCTACAAAAGAGAACAAATACTCCACAGAGACCCTTGAATGGGTATTCAACAAAGCAGTGGCAGAGGTGAACAAAGGGCATCTTAGGAAGGGTGAAGTGTCTGGCATTTTGGAAGCTATCAAAGTACAAGTCAACTTCAGAGAATGGATCTTCAATGTCTACAGAACCATCAAGACTGACATGCTATATGC
>NC_037539.1:16212164-16219445 GCF_001531365.2 Cynara cardunculus var. scolymus | reverse complement strand
ACAGAAGACCACAGAGGACCAACAACAGAAGATGATCATTCGTACAAGTCAAGATTGACAGAACCTCTGTAGTCTCTCACAGAGGTTCTGGAAACTGGTCCTCTGTTATCAAGAGCTTACAAGTCATATCCAGCAGAGCCTCTGGGATGGCTCACAGAGGGTCTGTAATTTATCTTCTGTGAAGAACCACTTCTCACTGCTTTACTTAGGTTTGTTAGCTGCACGTGCTTATCACGTGACTATGTTTGTAATCAACTTTATTTGAACGGCTTAGATCATTTCACTTGTCTAGGTCATGTCAGAAAAGCCGTTAGGAACTAGTATAAATTGCAGCTTAGACCTTTGTAATTTGTGGTGCTTCCGTATTGTAATTGTCAATATTTTCAATCAATTGAAAATCATTTGAAGCTATTCTCTCGTGTTCTTCATTCTTCATCCGTGTGTTCTTGATTGATTTCTTACTCTGTTTGTTCATATATTGCTTCCGCTGCACTGTTATTGTCTAAAAGATCATCCAGAGTATTTGGTTAATATCATAAGTTGAATCTAAAGGTCCTAACAGTAGTCGACCCAGAACTGCTAACGACTATTCCAATGGCTGTCCCACTTGAAGAAGTGATGGTTGCAACACCACCACCACACCGGAACATGCATAGAGCCAAGGTCCCTGTTCAAGGGACCAGAGTCGTCACAGCTGCTATGAGGCAGGGGGTTCCCGTTAAATCTCATAAGCCAGATGCAGGTACAAGCAATAGGCCTCAGAGCTCCAAATGACCCGTTGATCGAGTACAAGAGATCCAGGATAATATGGATGCGATGATGAGGCCCACACCCCGTGATAAGCTAATCAAGGACACTGCAGACAGTAAAGAAGTCCACCAGTTTCTCTACAGCCTATGGGATGAGACGTCTGTCATCAAGATCAATCTTTATCAAACGGCTCAAGAGAACATTAGGCAGAGGTTCTTACAACGCTACACACAACCTGTCTCAGCTGTCCACTCAGTCGATGGCATCAAAAAAATCCTTGACATTAGAAGACGAACCTTCATGCATAACCAGATCATATTCCATGAGTATACGGTTGAGAGGACCCATGGACAGATTAGCTCTTTCACAGATTGTGATCTCATAAATATGAATCCCTGGGACCTTCTGTCTCTGTACTTCTACACTGACCACAAGAAGGATAAGGAGATGAAGTACACTCTGGCCAACTCAGCAATCAGGCAGACAATGACGGACCTCCTAGACTTCAGATGCAAGTTCGACTTCCAATTGGCTCTAGACATGGGAATAGATCAACTAAATGTTACTGCGTCTAATGAAGATCTAGAAGGCATCAAGAACATTCCCTCATGAACAGTGCTGGTGGAACCAGAAGTACGGGTGGTCTTTCGAAATGAGCAAGAAAGGAAAAATTTTCTTTCGCGAAGACCAATGCCTAAAATATTCAAACTCTACTCTGCGCTACATCAAAAACCATCTACTCAAGACCAAAGATAACACCCCTGGTGCAAAGGAAAGGTCGAATATAATAATAAGATCTATCAACAATTTGTTGGAGTTTCGCGAGCTTCTTAGGAGGTTCAATAAGCTTCAACACATCTAGGCCTTCTCTTTGTAAGCATTTTTCTATCTTTTCAAGCATTGTAATTTCTTTTCTTCGTATTGTAAACTTTAGATAGAAAATGTAAAACAGAGGTTATTTTCAACATCTATCTTCGATTAGACTTGTGTTTTTCAATTCAAGTAAGAGTCTGTCTTATTTACACTTAGGGGGAAATTGTTAGACCCCATCTTGTGAAAGTGTACGTAAGAAGCCTCTTACTCTAGTTCGTAGGAATTAGTTTTTAGAAGCTATCTGGCATAAGAGCTCTCATGCAGAAAAGGTCAAGAGATAGAGCTCTTACTCAAGAGTCAAGGATCTCACATATAGAGCCCGCGCTCAATTATGTGGACGATCAAGCCTTAACCGCCAAAAATCTTAAGCACTTATTAAAAATGACTTAATGTTCTTATATTTGTTGAATATTTCGTGTGATCATTTCAGTACACTGTTTTATTCCATTCATATTCTTCTTAACTGTGTTTTATGATAATTAAGAATCTGGGTTCCAACAGTCTTGACCCACAGAAGATTGAAAGTCAATAAGATAGAGATTTCCTTCTCTTTTCGCCTTGATGATGGTTTAGTCGAGCTTTGTTTCGATGATGCAGAAGCCTTTTCGAAAACTGACTTCAAGACCCTTGTCCCAGAACTGGCTTATGCTTAGTAAATTATGCTTCAAACCTTTAACATAAGCCACTTTAGCGATTGAGATGTTGCCTTTGATGAGAGTGTCACATCCCTTGATAGTTCCCTTACTATTGTCTCCAAAAGTAACAGAGCCTCTAGATTTTTCGATGAAGGAGGACAACTGACTTTTATCACTGGTCATGTGCCTGGAGCAACCTGAATCCATATACCATGTTGCACAAGCTGGTTCTGCAAGACAAGTTAAGGGTTTTTAGGTACCCATTTCATAATGGGTCCTGTTAGGACTGAAAATCAGTATTAAATTGTATTCGTCTTGAAAGTTAAATATTGTCTATAATTGTAAAAGTCATCGTGTTTGACTTTTCTTAGACAGGTTTGACTTTGACTATGTTTAGAAGTTTGACCCTATAAATAGGGTGATGTCTTTGTAAATCGAAGAAGGGAGCTCATTTGTAATATTCTGATTACGTAATAGAGAGTTGACTAAGCTTTGAATGTTTGACTTTCTCTCTCAAAGTTCATCTTGCGTTCTTGAAGTTAGATCCAGATCTGCCATGTTTATGAAGCTTTCATGAAGATTGATCATTAAAGTGGGACACACAATTGGTATCAGAGCAGTGTGTGCAAGAGATCAGAAGAAGAAACCATAAATTTTCGAAGATATTTTTTAATTTTTTTTTTGTTCTTCGTGTTCTTGTTTTTCTTCAAGTTTGATCCGAATTTTTGACAAAAATCTTGTGTTTTTGTGTTTAAATCGTGATCAAAATGCTCGGAATTGTATTGTGAATCTTTGTTATTCACAAAGTTTTGTGATTTGATCATTATGTTCCAAGATTTAATCAGATTTTGGGCTTTTAATTCTTTTTTCGTGTTCTTAAAATTTCTTAAAAAGTCAGTGTTTTGATCCATTTTTTTTAATTTTTTTCTGTTTTTGTGTTTTTAATAGTTTTTGATCTGTTTTTGGTTTTTGGGTTGACTAATTTGTGTTAAATCACTCAAGTGGCCCAACAGTTTTGGCCCAACTTGTTTTGGAATTGGCTTATTTCTCATCTTCATCTATTTTCATCCGATTTATCTACATCGGACATCATCTTCATTGCTTCTTTCTAAATCGGTCAAAGGTAAATCGGGTTTCTTCTAAATCGCTTCAAGGGTTCTTCTAAATCACTTCCTTATCTTTATCGAAGGTTTCACCGTTTTATTCTTCATCGCTCAAGTCACAGTTTCTTCATCGTACAGGTTCCTATTTTTTTAAGTCTAAATCGCTCACATCTTGAGCGGATATTTGATCGATTTAAGTTTACTCTTGACCGGATAAGTGTCCAGATTCGCACAACTCTTGACCGGATTAGTGACAGGATTCGATTAACCCTTGAGCGGACTAGTGAACGGATTAGGACTTAGAGATTTGAGCGGATTTTTGAGCGATTAATTGTTAGTAGTAATTGATTTAATCCATGTGTGTGAGCGATTTAAAGACTAAGCAGTGTGTTTTATCTTGAGTTTTTGAGCGATTATCACTAGTGGTTTGAGCGGACATCTAAATCGCTCATTTGGATAGATAATATTCTTCGTACTATTTTCTTGCATCTGGATTAATATCAGCTGATTAAAATTGTAGATAAAGGTCTCGTTTGATTTTAATTGTTTGAGTGTGATTTCGTTGAGTGTGTAGAAATTGATTTCATCCTTCATCGAACAGGTTTTAAGTTTTGATTTGCTAGAGTTGATTGAGTTTGAGCACTGGTGAAGAAGTTTTTAACCCAGCTGATTTGAAACTGTTTGATTTGAATCTTTCATTACAGAATCTGTTTGAGTTCAATTTAGTGACCGAAGCTTATTCAATTTTGGTTGGATTTGTTGCTTGCTGTAAGAAGTGTTTTCTGCAGGACGAAGCACAATCAGAGACTGCTAGAGGAAGCTGCACAGATACCTATTATTGGTTGTGAATCAAGAGTTGTAACAGCTCTTACACACTACCAAGTACAGCCCAATCAATTATTCTATGTAAATTGTGCACTGGAACACAAGCCCGGGTGGGACAAAGAAGGAGACTGGTACTGTTTGAGTAAGATTGTTTTGCAAATTTAGAAGAGGTCTCTCCAGGTCTTTAGGATTTCTCTGTTGAAAAAAAACAGACCAATTCTTGTCATGTGATTGTTTCAGGTACATATTGACTTGTTTTTGCATATTGATTAAGGGTCTTAAGTCAAATTCAGGTTCATTGTGAAAAACAACAGCTTATTTGAGTTGATCACTATCGATTTAGGCAGTCAAACTGGTTGAATATTATTTGATTAGTTTGTCATTTGAACAGATTTTTCCAAAGCTGTTTTGACCAGGATTCAGAGGCTGTTAGTTTTGAGCAGTTTTCAAATCATGTTAGCTGCATATTGAGTATTTCTTTAAAACAACATTTTGATCCTTTTAAAGACTGATTTTTGAGCTGTTTATGATCATGCAGTAAACTGTTTTAAACAGATTTGAAGCAGATTTGAATTAGTTTTTGTTTGAAGCTGGAGTTGATATATCACAAGTGAAAGGTGAGGTAGAAAAGCTTTCAGGTAAAGAGAATACGCAGAAGCTGTTAAGAGCAGAAATTACTGTGACTGTGTTTGATCTTTGTTGTCCAATTTTATTTTAAATATGTTTTGACATCATTTTCAGATTTTTGGCATTTTAACAGATGCAGTGAGCAGATGACAAAGCTGTTTGAGTGATTTTCTTGACCAAGCATCTTATGCAGTGAACTGACTTGAAGCTGTAGTGATCGGATATTGTGTATAAGATTGAGGAACTTGATGCAGCTATTGAGAATATAGGCTGCTGCTTTTGAATAGTTGTAGAGAGAAAAGTTGTCTGTATAATTGTGGGTTGCATGACAGTTTTTCTGGTTATAAATTCAATCTTGTTTGTTTGATCAATATTGTATCTTTGATTGATTTTCTGTAATCCTTGTAATTGGGCTTGGTTCATCTTATTAATTGATTAGTCTTGTTGTGTCTTTAGTCTTTGAGGTTTAGTTTTTGTTTAGATTTTAATTTTGGATCATTTCGTTTATTTGTTTCTGTTTGTGTTTTTAAACTGTTTGAGAATCATTGAACTGTTTTCCGTCGCGTAAACTGTTTTTCATCAGTTTTAACTGTCTTTAACTGTTTTGAACAGTTTTTTAAYTGTTTTCAACAGTTTTGACTGTTTTTACTGATTTTTGACAGTTCTTCGTCATTTTTCTAAACTCTCATCAGTTTTTGTGTTTTTTCTATTTTGTTTTAGCTTAACTGTTTCTGATTTTTTTACTGATTTCACTACATAGATCCTATAACTGATCAATCTATTTTTTTTAATGGCAAATATCCTAAAGGAGATGAGAGCTAAGATTGCTGAGCTGGAAAAGAGCATTGTGAACTACAAAGAGAAATACATAAATATGTATACTAAGAATTATGCTAATGAGGAATGTATTAAAGATTTGAATCGGGAGCATAAAGAAATATTAGAAAGAGTTGAGAATGATTCCAAGTATCAGATTAATAAACTTAAAAAATCCTTGGATGATGTTAAGATAGAATATGAAAAAGAGATAAAAACATGGCGTAAGTCTAATAAAGATTCAATAAACTCCAAAAAGTTCAAAATGAACTAAATGCTGAGAGGAACTCTTTTGGGAGGAAAAATACAGAGACTGGGGACTTTACTGAGAAAATTCATAAACATGAGAATGATTTGATTGAGTTAAGGAAATTATTGAAAATAGAAAATGAAAAGGTTTTAAAGGCTGAAAAGGTTTTAAATGTTGAAAAGAAAGATACGGAGAAAGAAAAGAAGAGGATTATTGAGATTGAGAAAAGATTTTGTACTAAACGTGAATCTTATGAAAATAAGATTAATTCTCTTGAGCTGAACGCTAAATTTTTTTAAATCAAATTTCAGATTTTGAACAACTTATCATCTTGGAACGATCCAAGTTTCATAAAGAGAAGAAAGAGTATGACGAAGAATGTCAAAGAAAGAATTTGGAATTGTCGGACAACATTGTTCAGAAGAAGAAAGAATTAGATGAAGAGAAGAGAGTGTTTGTTCTTGAAAAGAAAAACACTGTCAAGAAAAATGTTGCAATTGCCAAAGAGCTTACAGAGAAAAAGAAATGGCTTGACATTGCTTCAGAAAATGAGAAGGGAAGTTCAGACGAAAAGAGAAAGAAATTTGAGAAAAAACGGAGATTTTTTGAAAAGTCAAAGAAGGAATTAGAAAGTAAGTTTTTGGATACTTCAAAGAAATTGTCTGATCTAAAGACATACCTTGAAACTGAATTGAACATGAGAACTGATATGAAAAGGAAATATGATTTAGTTACTGTTGAAAGAGACCAGCTTTTACAAAAAGTCAGACTTTTCGTGTGCTAAAAGCCCAACTGGTTCTCAATCACAGTGTAAAACCAGCTTTTATGATTGTTCCAATTCGAACAGTTATTCAAGTAGTCCTAAATCTACCGTTTCTAAGAACTATTATCGTTCTTCTAATCAGTATTATTAAGGATATGTCATTGGATCACCCAATTACTCTTCAAAGGTTAAAAGCATTTGGGTCAATAAGTCTGAATATGTTTTATCTCATACACCTGTTGTTACTAACAATCTTCCTTGCATTGTGAGATCCACTAATGATCTGATCAATATTAGCAAGAGAAGGATTATGTGCTCAACATGCAGAACCGATAATTTTGTCAATACAAAAGGTTCAACAGGTGGCATGGAGATAACAGCTATCAGAACAACTGGAAAGGTAAGAACATGTATGATCAAAATTTCTGGTACGGTTCATATTTTATTCCTGATCATCCTGTTCATAGTGCTGAAAAGAAAATATCTTATAGAAATAAATGGTTTGGAAATTACAACATACCCCAACCCGATACTAACATAATATTACCCAAATTCATTTGGGTACCAAAATCTACTTAATCTGGTTTTGCAGGTGTGTCCATTTTGTGCTGATCAGAATATCATTTCAGTGATACACCA
>NC_037539.1:16196407-16210829 GCF_001531365.2 Cynara cardunculus var. scolymus | reverse complement strand
CAAGTGGATTTGAAAAGATCTGCTTATAGTTTTTTGAATTAACGGTTTACACGGAAGATTTCATTCATCTTATGTATGATGGAATGATTCTCATTTCATCATAAGGGGGAGTATGTAATAATGAATGAAATATTCATTTCCGAACATTTTAAAGGGAATCTGATGCAAAGATGAAGGGGGAGTAACTTCAAGTTTGGCAAAAGATTCAAAAGAAGTGCGACTAGAGATGATTCCAAAAGATTATTCCGATGCTACAACGACTGAGAGTTTTTGAATGAGAAGATCAATGTTTCAAAAGTTTACCAAAGGAAAGTTTGTGATTTATTGTCTGAAGATTCTTTGAAGATCACATCTTGTACATTTTTTCTAATGATTATTGTTCTACATTGTCAAAAGAGAACATCATCGCTGTTCTACATTCGAGGGGGAGAATGCTAGAAGATCTTTCTCAATACATGATTACTTGAAGATTTCAAGTTGAAGAATTCTTTTGAAGATGATGTAATGTGCTTAAAGCTTCAAAGTTCAAACAGGACTTTAAACGCAGAATTTCTTTCAAGTCTAAATACAAAAGGGGAGAATGTTAGGACTAAAAATCAGTATTAAATTGTATTCGTCTTGAAAGTTAAATATTGTCTATAATTGTAAAAGTCATCGTGTTTGACTTTTCTTAGACAGGTTTGACTTTGACTATGTTTAGAAGTTTGACCCTATAAATAGGGTGATGTCTTTGTAAATCAAAGAAGGGAGCTCATTTGTAATATTCTGATTACGTAATAGAGAGTTGACTAAGCTTTGAATGTTTGACTTTCTCTCTCAAAGTTCATCTTGTGTTCTTGAAGTTAGATCCAGATCTGCCATGTTTATGAAGCTTTCATGAAGAGTGATCATTAAAGTGGGACACACAGGTCCACGTTTGTTAGCCAAGGATACGACCTTCTTCTTTTCATCAGCCCTCTTGGAATTGTGCTGATTTTCATTACCCTTAGCCTTTGCAAGCTTGGGTTTATTTCCATTGCCCTTGGCCTTTGTAGGCTTGGGCTTTTTCATATTTCCATGAGCTTTAACATTTTTATAACGATAGACATGCTCAGAAAAAAAACAGCAATGATTTAACATGTTATTCCTCAAGTTTTGTAAGAGAGTTAAACATTGACAGTTAGGAGTTTTTGGACAAGTGTGTTTAACAAATTTCTTTATTCGATGAAGAAGAAGTAAAAGTAGAGGGTGAAGATTATGTCCTAGCGTTGGTTGTTTTTACAAACTTCCTATCTAGTGCTGACTTTTTATTTGAAGGGGCATACGTAGGTTTTACTTCTTTCATGAGGAGAGGCTTCTTCCCTTTAGTTGAAGGAGAAGAAAAATGCGGGTTAGAATTTTCAGAAGTAGGCCACTTCCGTTTATGTTCAAGAGTAAACTTAATAAATTTAGATTGAGGGATTGGGCCTTGTGATGTATCTTTAGCAGACTTAACGTTTTTCAGCTTTCCATTTCCTTTATCTGAAGAATTCATAGCTTCTGGAATTTTAGATTTCATTAGGGTTTTTGAACTTTGAGGTTTCGTATCCACAATGATCTCTGGTGATTCACAGATTATTTCTTCTTCAGAGTCAGAATCAAGAAAGTCTCTTGCAGATTTCTTGAATTCAAAATTTTCATGGAGGTGTTTGGGAGCGACGGGTTCTGAGATTGATGGTCCAGAATGGTCTTTTGGGAGTTCCATCACTTCTGATTTCTCAGATGAATTTTCAATGGTACTTGAATTATTCATCGATACATCAGATGATGGTTCCTTACTAAGAGTTTATGTTCCATCGACAGCAGTTGCTGATGAACTTGTGGAATCAATAACTAGAGGCTCTGGTTTAACGATAAGGTTTCTATCGGTCTTTCGTTTGGAGGCATCATCCTTTTCATCAGAGTTCTTACTTGTGCTGCTCTCATAAACCACATTCTCAAAATTTTGTCTCAAGATAACGGTTTTTCCATCGACTTTTACCATTTTGAAATTAGCTTTGGGTTTTGGATAGAAGTCGGGTTTTTGAATGCATCCAAGTTTGAAAGTGGATTCAAGGGTGGATTCTTGCTTTCGATGAAAGTATCAAGATCATTGAATCCGATTCCTTGGTAATCCTTTTGTCCAATTAATTTTTCATAAACATCTTGGGCATCTTTGTACTTCTTCATCAAGAGTTCATTGGTTTGAAGCTTCTGATGAAGGATCTCCCTTTCTTTTTGAAAGAAATCTTTAAGAGCCACTGATTTAAGTCTTTCTGCCTCAGATTCTTTCAAGGCTTTTACCTTTTTTTCTAAATCTTTAGTTATTCTCTTGTTCAGATCCATCAGTTTTTCTTTCTCTGGTTTTTTTAATGATGCAATTCGAGTTTTTTCCTTAACCAATTCAGTGTTTTCTTCAATAAGAAGATCAGTCTCTCTTTTGTAGAAACTGACTTCTTTTTCAGCTTTTAATCTTTCAGATTTTTCAAAATTTAGTTTTTTATTAAGTTTAAGAAAATTTTCTAAAAGTTGATTGACCCTTAACTCTAACTCTGATGGAGTAGAGTTGGTTTCATCGATGGAAGAATCTTATACCTGGTCATCGAAGTCAGAGGCGGATTCTGCATTGGACTTGGCCATAAGGCATATGAGTGCCTTGTCTTTTTCATCAGACAAAGAATCAGACACCTAGTTTTCTTTTTCAGCCATCAAGCTTCTCTCCTTAGTAGTCTGCATCCTTGACTAGTCTTCCTTTGCATTCCTTGGAGAAATGGCCTATCTTCCCACATTTGTAGCAGCGAAGACCATCTTTCCTTTCGTCTCCTTCTCTTTTGTCCTCTCTTCTTTCTTCTCTGTCTTCTCTTCCTTCTCTTCTTCCATCTTTCTGATGAAACTTCATCGACTTCTGTTCATAGGAAGGATGATACTTTTCCCTTCTAGAGTCTCTTCTTTCGTAGGGCTTCTTGACGAACTTCTTCTGGAATTGCTTAGTTATCAAGGCTAGAGATTTGGCAAAAGCTTTGAGGTCATCATCAGAGTCAGATGCTTCTTCTTCAGATTCTGACTCAACCACTAGTGCCTTTTTTCTCTTTTTCTTATGCTCTCTGGAAGAACTCCTTCTAACTTCCTTCTCTTCTGCAAGGGCGAGGGGTCCACCGATGGACCCCTTCCTCTTCAATATATCGTTTTCTTGAGCAGCAAGAGTTCTATAGACGTCATGAAGCGACCTATTGTCTAAGTCCTGATTTGCTTGGAGGGATATCGACAGTTGAGTCCACTCATCGCCGAGACTTTTGAGGAATAGGATGTTGTTTTCTTCTTTGGTCCTGGCGATGTTATTTTTGCGACATTGATTAATCAATGTGTTGAAACGATCATAAGTCTTTTGAATAGGTTCATCAGGCAACGCCTTGAAGTTTGTGTATTCATTTAGGCACTGCGCCCTGCGGTTCTTAATTGTCTTTGCGCCTCCCTCTAGTTGACTTGCCAGTTCATCCCATATCTCCTTTGTTGTTGTATAAACATCGAGAGATTGAAAAATATCGTTGGGAATGGCCATGATGATCAGTCTTTTTGCCTTCCTGTCTGCCTCTACTCGTTCTATGTCATCTTCATCCCAGTTATTTTCGTCTTTCACCATGTAGTAGGCAGCAACTTCTGCAGTAGTACTTGTTCAAGGAACTCTTGGAACAAGAGTTTGAGGAGATTTCTGTCCATCTCCTTTAGGAAGTTCACCATTCGAATCCTCCATTGTGGATACTCTTCACGTTGAAGAGTTGGAGGTTTGGTGAGGGAAGCCACACTATATGCAGAAATCCAGTTGGCCATAAGAACAGTTTGGAAGAGAAGAACACGAGTTTAAATAAATGGAGAATTGAGAGATTTTGAATATTCAAATTTAAATTGATCGTTTTGATTGAAAACCAATCAATTTTCTCTGATATCAATTGTTGATCCCAGATCTCTCAATAACACGAATATTCAAGGTATGAATAACCTAAATATATCGTATGGATGGATAATAGTAAATAACAGCTAAAGAATATTCAAGAAAATATTGGAGCATCAAATGATTCACTATTATTGATTTGAATGGTATGGAAGCATCAACAATTACAAGAAATATAAGACCTATTTATACTAGTAATTTAAATAAGGAGATAACTATATAAGGAAGATATATCACAAATCTTCTAAGGAAAGATAGCAATCTAGAAATATGGAAATAATATCTATCTATATAGAGCAATGAGAATCTAGTTATCGATTTGTCATCTCTAGCTGTCTTCTTGGAGGCATATTCAACCATGAGTCTTTGAGTCTTCTTGAATGAATATCTCTGGTTGAACTGTTGTTGAAATCTCCAAGTGTTGGTTCCCAGAGGAATTATAGAGATGCGCTGTTCATCGCACCTATGGACCTTCATCGCATCTCTGGTTGAACTAGACACTAAGGATTTCTTCAAGCTTGTCTTACATCGACCTTCTATACTTTCACACTTGTATGTTTTTCATTACTTTTACAAATAAGAATGATGGGGTCTGTCACGCTACCTTGGCTCAAGAAGAGCCAGTACAGGCTAGGACGCAAAATAGGCACACCTATATTGCATGCCCAACTCCTAGTGCATCCACACCATCTAATCCAGTTGGTTGAGAAACACGGGTCATTGAAACAGAGACGCACACCTTGAACCCTTACCAACCAAACCAACCAAAGGTCGCATTTGCCTATGGCCATATAAGCCAAAGGAAATCCACATCGCATGACTCATCCTCTCAAAAGGATGATTCCTTCGAAAAAATAAGTGGCATGTCTCCCCATGCCAAGCCACTCTCCCTACATAGGAATTCATTTCCTCTACACTAGAAACTCCCCAACCTTGTTCAAAGCAAGGTCTACGTGCACATGGCTTAGAGACTCTCGACAAGTTTCTATGTTCACTCAGCAAGGCTCTTCTTTAGACTCTGAATCTGTTGAGGAAGTCCCTCTTGACAGAACAGCCGTAGTGCCTACTCCTCCACGAGAGACACAAGGATCGGCTGGAAATCCTTCCTCGACCATCGTCAATCAAGTCGAGAAAGAAGGTGTCCTAGAAACAAGGACATAACCTGGCCCATGTGTTGAGCCAGAGGTTACCAATACAGCCTATGTCACAAGGTACGAGTTCCAGTCCTTTGCCACCACTGTGCAGTGCTCCTTGGAAGAGCTAAAACTCAACATGGCCCGTGTAGAGCCGTCCTCCTCTGCACCTGCTCTGGATGAAGTTCGATCATTCATAGCAGTATTGAGAGCTAAGTCCTTGACAAATGCTTCTTGACTCAAACAACTTCAAGCATTGACGACAACGAACGCAGAAACCCTGTAAAGGGTTCTTGCTCAAATACAGAGGGATGCGGCCTCCACTTCTCACTCCCATGATCAAAAGGTGCTCGTCCCTCTAAGCATCCCTGCCGATTATATCACCGACACGAAAATACGGGTTCACGATGATCACCTACTTAAGAAAGTGGCCGATTTCACCTTGAACTTCAAAAATACCGCAATGCAAGCGGATGGAGAGATGTGATGCTCCCTTGCTGCATTCAAGTTCTGGGGTGACACTGAAATCAATAAGGCCAATCAGGCAGCAGCTGACATCGTGGACCTCATCAGTGCAAAGGTTCAGGCCATGGCTTTTACTGACGTGCCGAAGCCTAAACACAAAACTTGTCAAGCACCCCTCAACATGCGTTGAATCGTCCAAGAAGTGAAGGCTTGACGATAATGAGGGTCCAGACCAGTCTGGTCCTTAAAATCGTCAAGAGGGGGAGTAACAGCCATCTGTAGCACAAACTACTACTCCTTTTGCTGCCCCCTCTGCCTCCACTCAACAAAAGCAAGCCCAAGCACCATCAAGACAAACATCTAGGGCCTTGCATGAACAAGAGGTGATCACAAGAGAAGAACTGATGGCAGCCACACCAGAGGTAGCTGCACAGGTAGAGCAAACACCTGATGAAGATGATGCAATTAAAATTCTCTCTATCTATGCCTCTTCATCAAGCATTTCATCATCCTCTGAGTACTTCATGGAGACTTCTCAACCGCGAGGATGAATGAAGAAGAGGTAGTAGTGGTAAATGTTGTAGAGCCAGAGGGGGCAACAACCAATTCTTCTCCTCCAATGGCCATACCACTTGCTGCCAAAGTAACCGTTGATGCGCCGCCACCACACCGTTAGACACACAGAGCAAAGGCTCTTGTTCAAGCAAAGTCGTGACGCCTGCTCTAAAGAACGAAGGTCCAGTCAGAGAAATCCACCAAGAAGCGAGCAGCAGCAGACTTCGGAGCTCCAAACCATTCTCTTATCACATTCAAGAGATCAATGATCAAATGAATGCAATAATAAGGCCCATACCAATATATAAATATATAAATATCTGTATAGCCAGAGGAATGAGGTGCTTAACACAGAAAATCAACCTTCATCCAATGGCAAAAGAAAACATCAGGCAGAGGTTCATCTGATAGTTCACATAGCCTATCTCTGTAGTTCACTCTTTGGACGGGATCAAACAGATATTGGACATCAGAAAGAGAACCTTTGCCCATAACTAGATAGTTTTAACGAGTATGCAGTGGAACGATCCCATGGGCAGATCTGCACCTTCACTAATTGCGACCTCATAAATCTTAATCCCTGGGATCTTCTTTCTTTGTATTTCTTTACAGACCACAAGAAAGATAAAGGTATGAAGTATGCTCTTGCCAACTCTGTGATAAGACAAACGAAGACTGACCTTCTGGAATTTTGAAGCAAGCACAACTTCCAAATTGCTCTAGACTTGGGATTGACCAGCTGAGTGTCACCGCGTCCAATGAAGATTTTGAAGGCATAAAGCACATCCCTTCCTGGACGGTGCTGGTTGAGCCAGAACATGGGGTGGTCTTCAGAAACGAACAAGGCAAGAAGGTGTTCTTTCGTGAAGACCAACGCTTCAAATATTCAAACTTAACTCTACGATACATAAAAAACAATCTTTTGAGATAAAAGAAATACAACCCCAGGAGCAAAGAAGGGGACAAACAACCTAGTAAGATCTCTTGATAATGTACTGGATTTTCGTGAACTTCTTAGGAGGTTCATGAAGCTTCAACATATCTAGGCCTCTTCCTTTGTAAGTAACAACTATCTTTTGTTTTCTCTTATAAGTCATGTAATTTCCATTTTTATCGTAATGTAAAAACAATTAGATAGTAAATGTAAAACAGAGGTCCTCTTTGGCCTCTAGCTTCGATTAGACTTATGTTACCATTCAAGTAAGAATATGTCTTATTTACACTTAGGGGGAGATTGTTAGATCCCAATTTGTAAAAGTGTAAGTAAGAAGTCTCTTACTCTAGTCGTTTAGGACTTCGTCTTTTGAAGCAGTCTGGACCAAGAACTCTCATGCAGAAGATACCAAGAGATAGAACTCTTACTCAAAGAGCTAAGTGCCTCATATACAGAGCCCATGCTCAACCCAGAGGAAGATCAAGACTTAAGTGTCAAAAAGCTTAAGTACTTGATGCAGAACAATATTCAAGGCACAGAGCGTCTGCATAGTACATGCAAAGCCTTTGAGTCTTCTACTCCCTTGGTGTGCGCACTTGATTTAGACTTATCCGCAAGACTCCTAACAGAATCTATCACGATTCACTCAATCCGCACCACTTTCCAAGGAACGTGAAGGCCAAGGACGCTGAATAAGAATTCAGAGTTTGAAGCCTAGAATCTAGGAGATTTTGTTTAGCATAGTCATATAGAAGGAGGCATCCTCCTCATGTTATAATTTACCTGAAAGTGTGCCAAATTAGACTACACTCCAGAATAGAGAGTTTATGTAAGAATATTATTAGATTGAGAGTTTGTTGTTTTATACTCAAAAATCTAATAAAGCTTTCGACTTATTCAAGTTTGTTTTTCATTCTCATTATCATCTTGAATAATTTGTTAAACCATTTCCAGTTACACTGTCACGCTTCCACTCAAACTCTGATTTTATTGTTTGTCTTGATACTTAAGAGGAATCTGGGTTCCTACAAAAAGGAAATGTAAAAAGTGAAAGTGAAATCGAACAACCCCTTTTATAGGGCAAAGGAAAACGATTCACATTCCTCACCGGACAAGACTACGTCCGGTTACACTGCTCACTAGACAACGTGTTATCCGGTTAGAACTCTCATCAGACAAAACTTTGTCCGGATAGAGGTCTTAAAAAGAAATACTCAAGACACACTCATCGAACAATGCCTTATCCAGATAGGTTATTCACCGGAAATGCCTTTGTCCGGATGGCTCTTCAACGATCATCAAATTAATACCAACACTTCATCAATCAAAGCTTTATCCGGATAGGATTTCATCGGATGACCCTTGTCCGGATAGGACCTCATCGAACATAGTTATGTCCGAATTGAACCCTCACCGGACAACACTTTGTCCGAATAAGATCCTTATCGAACAATACTTATCCTTAGAAATCCTTATCTTTCAAAGCTAAGATTGTAAAAATTCATAAAAAAAACATATTAGTTAGTATCAAATATAGATATTTTACTCCCCCTAGAAAAATAATCGATATATAAAAAAAACTCAACACGCCCCCTCAAAAATAGAATACACATTCAAAAATTTGATCATCATAAAAAAATGAAATACTGACTTATATTTGAAAATATAGATATTAGAAATACTGAATGTGACTTAAACTGAATTCAATCACATGAAAATCAAAGATTTATTAGTTTAACATATAAACATAAGATTTTCAAATCATTGATTAAATTTTAAGAAAAATTCAAATTTTCAAATTCAGCATACCTAAATTAGATATTAAAAAGCAAAAGCGTTTTTCATCCAAAAATTTTGTAAATAAGTCAGCTAGTTGATATTCTGTATTTACAAAATATAATTCAATAGTTTCTTTTTCAGCATGATCTTTTATGAAATGATACCGGATATCTATATATTTTGTTTTCGTGTGTTGAACAGGATTACAAGAAATTGAATAGCCCTTTTTGAATCATAGTAAATTGGAATTTTATTGTAAGAAAAAACCATAATCTCTGAGCTGTGTGTGCATCCAGATAACTTGAGAACAACAGCTAGCAGCAGCTACATATTCTGCTACAAAAGTAAAGGTTGACATGCAGTTTTGCTTTTTTGATGCCCAGCTTACTAGTTTATCTTTAGAAAATTGAATGTGAGCCAAGGTGCTTTTCATGTCTAACATATGCCTTGCATAGTCTACATCTGAGGAGGCAGTCAATTCAAAACCAGTACCCTTAGGATATCAAAGTCCTAGATTAGCAGTCCCTTTGAGATAACGAAAAATATGTTTAACTGCACTAAAATGGGACTCTTTTGGATTAGCCTGATATCTGGCATAGAGATGTGTTGAGAACATAACATTAGGTCTACAAGAAGTTAAATACATCAAATAACCAATCATGCCTTTATAGGTTTTCTGATCTACAGCTTTACTCGAAGGATCAGCATGTAGTTTTGAACCAGGACCCATAGGTGTTTTTTATAGATGAATAATTTTCCATATTAAATTTCTATAGGGTATTAGAAATATTTTTTTATAGATAAAAATTCCTGAAAATAATTGTTTAACTTGTAAACCTAAAAAGAAGTTCATCTCACCCATCATGCTTATTTTAAATCTTGAAACCATCAAGGAAGAAAAGTTTTTATAGTATTTAGGATTTGTAGATCCAAATATTATATCATCAAGGTTTGTTTTAGACCATACAAGGCTCTGTCAAGGATGTATACATGATCAGGCTTTGACTCGTCAACAATTCTTTTCGGTTGTGAAACGTACACCTCTTCTTTGAGAAGACCATACAAGAATGTTGTTTTGACGTCCATTTGATATATGGTAAAAAATTTATGAGATGCATACGCCAAAAACATTCTTATGGCTTCTATTCTAGCCACCAGAGCAAATGTCTCGTCGTAGTCTATACCCTCTTGTTGATTATATCATTTTGCTACTAACTGAGCCTTGTTTTTTTTTTACAACAACGCCATCTTCATCTTTCTTATTTATGAATACTCATTTTGTGCCGATAATCGTCTTTTTCTTAGGACGTGGAACTAATCTCCAAACTTTTAAGGTTTCAAACTGATTAAGTTCTTCTTGTATTGTGATTATCCAATCTGGGTCCGCTAAGGCTTCAAATACCTTTGTCGGTTCAATGTTACTTAAGAATGTACAATAAAGACACTCATTAGCAGTAGCAGACCTTGTACGAATAGATGATCTTTGGTCTACTTACTACTATGAGGTAGGGGAATGTATGAAGATTGATCAGAATTTTGATCCATGTATGTACTAGGGAAAATTGGTTCATGTGAAGGTTCAATATTAGGAGTTGAAATTGGCTGATTGTCTGACTGAGGTTGTGAATTTTCATCTTGTACCACTAACACCTCTGACAGATTATTACTCAGACCCTCTTCACAAGGAACATGACAACCTTGTTCTTCCATTATAATTTTTTCATCAACTTCTTCTTCATCAGCTTCTTCATTGATCTCTTCTGAAACAGTAACTAGAATATCAGTAGATAGACTAGATATTTGTTGTATAGATTGGACTTGATTATTTTCCCTGGAATGAATATTAGAATCATTAGATTTAGCTCCAAAATAATCATCATAAAAAATTTCAAACAGTAAATCCAAATCAGAAATATTTTGAGTAGAAGAAGATGGTTCAGTTGGATTTGCATTCCACGAAGGTTTATTTATCAACACGAGTCCTGAACTGTTTTGTCTAAAAGCAACTTCCACAACTTCATCATATGATACGTTAACGCTCTCACTTACGTATTTTTGTTTTATTGTAGACCCTGTAAGCAGCATAATTCTTTGAGTAACCAAGAAAACCAACTTCATCAGCCTTGGCAAAAAACTTACCTCTGTCCTCTTTGTCCTTTAAAACGAAACACCTGCAACCGAAGACTCTAAAGAATTTGATATTAGGAATTCGTTTATTAATAAGTTTATAAGGTGTTTTACCAAACCTTTTATGTACGAGAGAACTGTTTTGGGTAAAACATGTCGTATCAACAGCTTCAACCCATAAAAATAAAGGAAGGTTTGAAAAAGCAAGGAGTGTACAAGCAGCTTCCACTAAAGTTCTATTCTTTCACTCAACAACACCATTTTGCTGCGGTGTTCGGGTTGTCGAAAATGTATGCATGATGCCATTAGATTCTAAAAATGAACCCAAAGTTTTATTCTTGAACTCAGTTCCATTATCTGTTCTGATCTTCTGAACAGACAACTGAAGATTCACTTGAACGCTCTTAAAAAATGAAATGATTACCTTTGTTGCTTCATCTTTAGATTTCAGAAAATTGACCCATGTGTATCTTGAATAGTCATCAACAATGACTCGTACATATCTCTTTATGTTGATACTTTGAACTCGCATTGGACCACAGAGTTCCATATGCAGTACATGTAGAGGACGATCAGTGTTGAATTTTACCTTGGACTTATGAGAAACCTTTTTCATCTTACCCATTTCGCATGTTGCGCAAACATGGTCTTTGTTAAACTTCAAATCAGGAAAACCCTTCACCAAATTGTCATTCACCAACTTGTTCAGGTTTTTGAAGTTAAGATGCAAAAGTCGTCGATGCCACAACAACTTTTGCTGCATAGAAGCCTTGGACATCAAACAGACATCAATATCTACTTGTAGATTAGATAAGTCAATTGTGTAAAGATTTGATTTTGCATGGGCTCAATCTCTGTTATAAAGATTTTATTTTCTGGTACATACATCAAGCAAACATGATCTTTTGCTGTAGATTAGATAAGTCGATTGTGTAAAGCCTTGGACACTGCACCGGTTAGATTTAAAGCAAACCTCCATATTTTTATCACAAAATTGACCTATACTAAACAAATTATGACCAAGTCCTTTGACATATGAGACTTTCTCTATCATGAATTTCCCATGAATAACATCACTATATCCAAGGATAGGTGCGTATTGATCATTCCCAAACCTGACTATACCACCAAAAGATTCAACAAAGTTAGACAGTAAATCTTTCCTACCAGTCATGTGTTTTGAGCATCTAGAATTTAAGAACCATACATGTCGTTAACCTGCACATTGAATCAATTGGTTTTAGGTACCCATTTCAGTATGGGTCCTTTGATATTAGATCTTGTTGGTGGTATACTGTAACTACCAAACCAACTTTCTTTGAAAACAATTTTTCTTTTTACAGCAGATATACCATTATGAACACAGGAACAAAGAAGTATTAAGAGCATGAAAAGCAGTAAAAGGCACAAACTCATCCCATGCACAATAAGAACAACACATTTTGCCTTTCGCAAGATCAATGATTTCACTAAATGAACGTTTTTGTACATTCACAGTGTTATTGATCACAGGAATAGCAAAATTTTTCTTCCTAAGCTGATTAGATGATTTTTATGATTCTAAAGATGTAAGACCCTTTCATCTGCCAGATACTCTTGACCTTCAAAGATTTATCTGAAATATGAGAAACAAAATCATTAGATTTACTTTTATGATGAGCTTTATGTTTCAGATTTTCGTTAACACTCTTCTCCTGTTTCTTTGAACGTCTTTTGATTTTAAACTTTTTATAATAAATATTCTTAGAAACAGGTTTTGAATTTCAGGAAATTCATTTTCAAAATCAGAGACCTTATCAGAATCCTTAGATTCAAGGGTTTCACAAGAAGAATTGACTTCATTAGATTCAAGGGTTTCACAAGAAGATTTTATACAGAAAAAATATTCAGATTCAGTAAGTTCCTCTTCTTTCATAGACTTTTCAAAATTTTCATTTTTATTCAACAAAATTTCTTTTTCTTTTTGAAATGAAAGTCTTTCTTCATTTAAAATGTTTTCCAGTTGAACAACCTGTTTTTCTAAAATTAGAGTAGGAGTATAAGGCTTTTTTTCAACCGGTTTTGATTCGATTTCTGCTTTTGAATAGCTATGATGATAATCAGTTGAAAGAGAAAGAACTTTGTTTTCATAACTTTCATTTAGTTCAGTATAATCAAAAGGAACTTGCATTTTATCTTTTCTTTTTCTGTTCAAGTCTTCTTGCTTTTCCACTTCCTTGATGATTTCATAAACTTGATTTTATATTCTGGACCGAGGTCAAGATATTCAAATTTGTAAATCGTTGGAATAAAATATAGAGCTTTCTTTAAGCAATTCGGATTTTCGTATCCCAACCCTTCCCTTGGTTAAAAAATCTGGTCTCGGTTGGTTTTATTTAGAAAAATAGTTTGATCCGTTTGCCTTCTCTTGTACAACTTTTCCTCCAGGTCTTTGAGTTTTTCATTTAAAACTTTGTTTTGTAAAATAAAAGTGCTATTTTTTACAACCAGATCATCATTAACTATTTCCAAAGATTTAAGTTTAGCATATATTTCAGAAAATTCTTCGTTCAAGATATCCGTTTTTTCAGAAAAACTTTTTCTCTCAGATAACAGAGATTGTGCCCATGCAAAATTTCCAGCATTTTCAATATTCAGCTTAACATATTTTTCTTGTTGCATTTTATGATCTTTTTCTAAGATTGCAACTCGATCTTTTTCAATTTTAAGTTTTTGCTAAAAATCTTGCAATTTTAACATCATTATCTGCATCTGTTCTAGACATGAAGATTCAAGTACCTCATCACTTGAATCTGCCCTTTCTTCCTTATTCTCAGATATATCATTCTCAGTTCTAGCCATTAGACAGATGTGTGCAACAACATCTGATTCTTCCTCCTCATCAGTCAAGTTCACCCAAGGGTCATCCTCAGCCATGAGAGCTTTACTAGCATCCTTTTGTTTGGACAGAATGAACTTGTTCTTATAGTAATCGGTGTTCTTAGACACTGGTTTTCTGCAGTTCACAACAAAATTTCCGTTCTTTCCACAATTATAGCACTTGGTATTCTCATCCGCAACTCCCTTTACAAACTTTTTCTTCTCATCATACTTCATTTTCTCACCAAACTTATCATTAAAATCATACTTTGAGGCAGATGAAAATCTCTGACTATTTCAATGAGGTTTCTTATAAAATTTCTTCTGAAATGCCTTTGTCAACATGACCATGGCTTGTTTAGTTTCTTTCAATTGTGAATCAGATTCACTGTCAACACTTTCTTCACTTGACACAACTACTTCCTTAACAGACTTGCCAGACTTTGATCTAACTTTCTTTTCAGACACCAATGCTAGTGGATCACTAAATTCTTTTTCCTTCTTCTTCTTCAAATATCTAATATCCAAAACATCATCCTCATTCTAATTTWATGTCTCATAAACTTCATGAATATCAATATCATACAATGACTTATTGTATCTGATATTGTTAGCAAATAATTT
>NC_037539.1:16188949-16196192 GCF_001531365.2 Cynara cardunculus var. scolymus | reverse complement strand
ATGTCTCATAAACTTCATGAATATCAATATCATACAATGACTTATTGTATCTGATATTGTTAGCAAATAATTTCCGCTCTGGCAGGTTACTTAGAGATTTGACACTAATCTTAATTTTGATCTTATTGATCTCATTCTTAGTTAGCTCATTCAAAATTCTGGTTAGCCTCTCATACACATCATATATGCTCTCTCCTTCTCTTGCTTTAAACTCTTTATAACTTGTAATGAAGTTTGTAATTTTCAGTTGAGTACCAACTTTATATCCCATTATCATCTTCTCTATTTCATCCCACATACTTTTACCTAACTTCTTGTAACTGTCTATGCTTGTGTATATGTCATTTGTTAAGGCTTGCATCATATATGACTTTCACATAACATCAGCATGTGCTCTATCTTTCTCAGGTTGAGAATACTTAGATTTTTCTTTTTGCACAATTTCAGCAGGTTTATTATGCTCAAGTATTACAGAAGTCCCTTTCCAAAATACAGTTGGACCCTTCATTAAAGATTCCATAATTAGTTCCCCATATTTCTGCCTTTTAATGAAGTTTAGGAATATGTCTCTCCATTGATTATAATCGCCTCTAAACAAAGTTGTTGGTTTTGTATTAGTCCCTATGGCCATTGCTTCTCTCGATGTCATTTTATCTGATTTAAAAGAATTTAGATATCTGCAGTTCAAAATTTAGACATTGACAATTAATCACAAAATCACCCAAAGAAATTGGACATTTAAAAAAATCTTAAAAGACTTATACAAACACTTCTACACTACACAACTTCTCCAGATAGAGAGTTCTCAACAGCTTAGCCAACAAAACACTTACCCGGATGAAATTTTTACCGGACACCAAGTTATCCGAATAACAATTTCACCGAATAGCAAGATTTCAACAATACAAGTACAATTACATTATATGAATTGGAGCGATGAACTAACCAAATCGGACAACACTATAAAAAACACACAAAAAGAAAAGATTCAACATCTGATGAGCAATTCTTATCTCTTGATGAACAAATTGAATGAGCGATGAGCAGGAACTCTTACAAGAATATCCAGAAATCAATCAAATTTGCTAAAATTTGAGTCTAATAGAATGAAAATTACACAAATTTGCTCGATATTCAATCAGAAACACAAATTCAGCAACAAATTCAAGTATAGATCGATCAAACTTACTCAACAATTGATAACAAGATGAAGAACAGTCTCAAACAGTTTCAAGTTATGAAAATCACAAAATTTTAAAATTGAATTAATAAAGCGATTCAATTACGAAAATCAATAGAACAAATTGTTTTAAACTTGGAATTGCACACAATTAAATGTATTGCTATGATTAAACAGTAAGAATTCAAAGAAATTAGTAGAATATATGAAGAAAATGTTCAAGAACACTCAAGAACAGTCCAAAAATCAAGTCCAAATTTCCAGTTTCTGGGTAGATTTAATCTAAATTGCTGCAGTTTGCTCTGATACCAATTGCAATTCTCATATTCTTCAATCAAATTATCATTTTAGCAAAGTAGAAAAGATGAACAATTAGAGAGAATTTAGCCAAAAGTTAATTGCATTCTCTTTCAAGAAATGATTACAATGAAAATATTTACACTAATTACAATGAATAAAACTATTTATACCTACAAAACAACTAAGACAAAATGAACAAGGAGAAACACTTGAATACAATCTATAAAGCACAAGCTTAAACCCAACACACATGAATACAAGCTCCCATGTGTAAGTTTCCTTGTCCCATAACATCAACACCCCTACCACACATGCTATATAAATCAAATAGCTCTTATGACCTCTATTATAAGCAAATAACATTCATCAAAGTCATATCAGTATTTGATAAGAATATGCATTTCATTTGAAAAGGTATAAGAAAACTCACCTTGATAAAAATTTGATATGATAGTTTTCTATTCGATAATGGATCACAAAACCGAATATATGAATCTTAATAAAGGAAGAATTGATTACACCCTCAATGATTAGACACTTCTTTGATTCTAGTTAACTTATATGAACTTCAAATGACACCACAAAAATCCTTGAACTCTCTGAAATAAAACTCAAAACCGTCACCACAATGACTAAAGCAACTTAGCCTGCAACTTAGGTTGTGGCACTAGTCGTGTGGTTTACTGGATTGTTTGAAATTCCGGTGTCCAGTCCAAGTCACACCAAAACTCAAAACTAGGCATTACCTTCCAGAAATTCAGATAAACAACATAACTTGATCAATTTGAATCATGGAAACCTCTAATTCATATTCTAGCATCCTAAATCTTTCAAGGATACCGAGTTCATTGATTAAAAACCCATAAACAAAAGAGAAATTTAGAACCCAAAAACATCTTATTTGGAACAAAATCAAAGATGATTAAATCAACGAATTCAAAGTGAAAAAAACCCAAAATCAACTATTGAAAGGATTTTTGCTGTAAAATATCGTTGAAACAAACACTTGCATAAATTTAAGAGGTAAAAGAAGAGCTCATACTTTTGAAGTGAAAGTTCCAGTCATAAAATCTTCTTAACTCCTTTTTTTCTTTCCTTCTCTTGAAACGATTTCTTTTGGATGCACAAAACACACACATGTACCTTTGGAAGAAAAAAAAATTGAGTTCTATAATAAACAAGGAGAAGGTGACCCCTTTTTAATGGGTTCCTAAATCCAGGTTAAACCCTCTAGAATTGGTATATCACATAATCAACCCTTGGACTTCTAGTTTAACAAAACTAGTTAACTTTAATCCTCACAACTTAAAAAAGTAATTATATAAGGGTAGAAAGTGTTATTTTAAGATTAAAAATGATGTTGTTTGGCGGATTCAGAATGGTTTGTAAGAGGGAGTAGGGGATAGGATGCGGTATGAAGATCAAACACAAAAACAATCAGTTTGCAAGAAGACCAAAAACAAATTAAACCACATAATTCATGAAAAATATATCATATGAAAAATAATTTTAAAACTAGGATAATTACGATTTTGAATTTGGTCAAGTATTATTTTGAGAGTATAATTTGTAATAACCAGGTTGCATATAAGTTTTTAAGTCTAAGGATTTATTGTGTTATCTATCTAAAGATGAGGGGTTAGATTGAAAATTTTCTTTACATAAAATAAGGGTATTCAAAAAAATCGTTAAACCGCTCAAACTGGCCGAACCAAGTCAAACAGGAAAGTTTTTGACAGTTTGAGCGGTTTGACGGTTTGGTTGGGTTTGTAAAATAGCAAAACCGGGCGGTCCGGTCCGGTCTGTGGTCTGGAACCTTTTTTGGACGGTTTAGACCAAACTGACCGCCAAATATATATATATATATATATATATATATATATATATATAATATTTTTAGTATTAACAAGCCCAACTTTTTCTTAACTTATTGACTATGACTCAAATATATCCCTAAGCCCAACATAAAACCTAACATCTAAAATTAAAATGGATATTTAATCTAAAATTATAAATTATATATGTTTTGTAAGTTTAATATTTAAAGTCCATTAAAGGCCCAAACCGCCTAAACCGTTCAGACCAGACCGCCTTTTCATGGTCTGGTTTGACCGGTCTGGACATTTAATGGCAAACCGCTCGGTTTGAAAATTTTGTAAACCGTCATTACGATTTGGTTTGTGGTCTGAGAGGTTAAGCCGCCCGAACCGAACCGCAAACACCCTTGACATAATAAACCACCACCTCCTCTTAATTTCTTTCAGATTTGTGCGGTTAAAAAGGTGAGTGTGTGTTTGTTGTGTCTTCTTGGTGAGCTCGCTGCAGAAAGAGAAAATATTGAAGAAGTATCATTTTGGTTTTATTATTATTAGTTAGGGTTCGTTCACTAAACACTTACTTGGTAAGTGAAATAAATTTTTTTTATCGGATTAACATGACAAGGACCAAGAATCTTACGTGGTAAGAGTGATGAGAAGGATGGAGAGTCTTACCCGGTAAGTGAAAATTACGACTCTTACCTAGGTAAGCGCTTACCCGGTAAATTGTTGCATTCAATACGTTTTGATATACTAAAAACTTACTCATCAAAATAAATTGTAGTGTTAACTAATATAAATCAGCACCTACCGGATAAGTATTTGGGTAAACAGCCCTTAGACATGAGCTACTCCAATTCCTCAAGTTTGGATTATTTTAATTTTCTTTTTGGGTTTAGAGTCTTTAGTCTTGAAGGAAATTCGGGTCTTCTTACCTTGTAAATATCTGTTTTTGAAGAAATTTAACCACAGTTTTGGCATCATTATTAACACAAGCCATGGCCTATACCCATTTAGATACGTAATCAACAGCCACTAGAATGTATTGACAATGATTTGATGGGGGAAATGGTCCCATGAAGTCTATACCCCATACATCAAACAACTCTACTTCTAAGATCCCATTAAGTGGCATTTCATTCCTTTTGGAAATGGAACCACTTCTTTGGCACTCATTGCATCTTTGTGCAAAATTGTGGGCACCTTTGAAGAGAGTAGGCCAATAAAAACCAGATTGTAGTAATTTAGCAGCTGTTCTTTGGCCTCCAAAATGTCCTCCATATGCTGCTTGGTGGTAATGCTATAGAATTGCTGCCACTTCAGTTTCTGGAATGGACGTTCTTAAAATTTGATTTGCACTGATTTTAAACAAATAAGGGTCACCCCAAAGGTAAGTTTTAGTATCATGGAGAAACTTTTTGAACATATGGCCAGAAATATCAAAAGGTTTAATTCCACAAGCCAAATAGTTTGCTATGTCAGCAAACCATGGTGGCTTTGATTCTACAACTAGAATTCTCTCATCGGGGAATGTTTCAACAATCTCTCCTTCTTCAAAGCTCTCCTTAGGCTTCTCTAATCTTGAGAAATGGTCGGCAACTTGGTTGTCTACTCCTTTTCTATCAACTATCTCAAGGTCAAACTCTTGCAACAACATAACCCATCTTATTAACCTAGGTTTAGCATCTTTTTTTGAAATCAAGTACTTAATGGCAGCATGGTCAGTGTGAACAATGACCTTTGTTCCCATCAAATATGATCTGTATCTTTCAAAAGCAAAAACCACAGCTAACAATTCTTTCTCAGTTGTTGTGTAGTTAAGTTGTGCTTCATTCAAGGTCTTACTTGGATAATAAATTTAATGAAATACCTTTTCCTTTCTTTGTCCTAGTACTGCACCTACCGCCCAATCACTAGCATCGCACATGATCTCAAAAGGTTTGTTCCATTCAAGAGCAACAACCACTGGTGTGGTTACTAAAGCTTTCTTTAAAGTGTTGAATGCATTTCTACATTCATCTGTGAAATCAAATTTTTGATCATGTTGCAAAAGTAGACACAATGGTTTTGAGATTTTTGAAAAGTCTTTTATAAACCTTCTGTAAAACCCAGCATGACCAAGAAAACTTCGTATTCCTTTAACAGTGGTTGGTTCAGGTAGTTTTTCAATGATTTCAAGTTTGGCTTTGTCTACCTCAACTCCTCTTTTGGAAATTAAATGTCCTAAAACAATTCCTTCTTTGACCATGAAATGACATTTTTCCCAATTGAGAACCAGATTAGTCTCTTCACATTTTTCAAGACTCCTTTTTAAATTTTCCAAACCATTATCAAAAGATGAGCCATAAACTGAAAAATCATCCATAAAGATTTCTACGGATTTTTCAAGCATGTCAGAGAATATGGACATCATGCATCTCTGAAAAGTTGTAGGAGCATTGCAAAGTCCAAATGGCATTCTCCTAAAGGCAAAAGTACCATAGGGACATGTGAAGGTGGTCTTTTCTTGGTCCTCGGGTGATATGGCTATTTGGTTATATCCGAAGTATCCATCCAAGAAACAGTAATACTCTTTTCCAGCCAACCTGTCTAACATCTGGTCAATAAAAGGTAAGGGAAAATGGTCCTTTTGAGTGGCTTTGTTTAACCAACGGTAGTCCATGCATATCCTCCAACAAGACACTATTCTTGTGGGGATGAGTTCATTTTTTTCATTGGTGACAACTGTAAACCCTCCCTTCTTTGGGACACACTGGATTGGACTAACCTAAGAACTACCGGCTATTGGAAAAGATTATTCCTGCATCTAGCCATTTCAAAATTTCCTTCTTCACTACTTCTTTCATGACAGGGTTCAATCTCCTTTAAGGCTCTATAGATTTGAAGTTCTTTTCATCTAGGATGATCTTATATTGACAAATAGAAGGACTAATCCCTTTAAGGTTAGTAATGGTCCATCCTATAGCTTTTGTGTGCAACTTCAACATATCTATCAACTTCTTTTCTTGATGTAAGTCTAGGGTAGATGATATGATGACAGGTAATTTACCTGGTTCTCCTAGAAATGCATACTTCAAATGAGATGGGAGTTGCTTTAACTCCAGATCAGGTGGTGAAGTTATGGATGGGGTAAAATTCTTAAGCTCACTATTGTCCAGCAACTCAAATGCTGCAGCATCAGATGGGACATCACCTTCTAAATCCTCAATAGTCTCATCACCTATCTCAACACCTTCCTCATCTTCTAACTTACAGGCCTTCCTAGCTCCTTCCTCATAGCACATTGTCTCAATCTCAGTAACTCCTGAGCATTCCTCTAAGTAATCAGGGTACTTTAAGGAATTAAAGACATTGAAAGTGACTTTCTGGTCTTGGAGTCTCATGGTTAGCTCTCCTTTTTGGATATCAATCAAAGTTCCACCAGGGGCTAAGAAAGGTCTTCCTAAGATTATGGGAATATCCTCATTAGCCTCAAAATCTAGGATGATGAAGTCAGCCGGAAATATGAATTTGTCAACCTAAACTAAGACATCCTCATTCTTACCTTTAGGATAAGCAATGGTTCTATTGGCCAATTGCAAGGTGACAGAGGTGGGTCTAGCTTCTCCTATGCCTAAGGTGTTGAAAACAGAAAAGAGCATAAGGTTGATTGTAGCTCTTAAATCACACAATGCTTTACCAATCTCCTTTCCACCTATAGAACAAGGAATAGTGAAACTATGTGGGTCTTTAAGCTTAGGAGGTATTTTGTTGGTTAGAAGCACACTACATCCTTCGGCAAGAGCTACGGTCTCATATTCAGTCAACTTCTTCTTCTTACTCAAAATGTGTTGGATCTGAATTCAACTTTGGTATTGATCTAATACTCTAAATAAGCTCTAGAACAATTGAAGTGCAGCGGAAATATTAATAAGAGCAAAACAGAGTGAGTAAGTGATTAGAATTT
>NC_037539.1:16186609-16188849 GCF_001531365.2 Cynara cardunculus var. scolymus | reverse complement strand
AAAATTTTGACAATTACAATACTGGAAGCGCACAGTTTACAAAGGCCCTATCCGCTATTTATACTAGTTCCTAACGACCTTAGAGACTAGATCTTGACATGTGTCTTCATCTAGTCATCCAAAGAAAGTTGATTAAGCCCTAGTCACGTGAGAAGCACATGCGGCTAACTACCTTCGAAAACTGTTAGAACAGAAACTTCACAGAAGACGAAAACCGCAGACCCTCTGTGAGCCATCTCAGAGGCTCTGCTGTAAATGACTTGCGTGTTCTTTTGTCAGAGGACTATTTTCCAGAACCTCTGTGAGATGCATCAGAGGTTCTGCCACTTTTCACTTGCTCGATCATACGGCTTCTGTCGCTAGTCCTCTGTTGTCTTCTGTGGAGTTAACCTTCTGTCAAGTCTTACAATATACTTTTTCTATACTTTTACAAGATAGGAATAATGGAGCTAACAATCTCCCCCTAAGTATTGAAAAAGTAATTGTGGACAGTTGGGTGCAAGATTTGACTTAAGGAAATATACAAGAGGAGATTAATCTCATCTTCTACAAAAATTTACATTACTGAAAGAAGTAAAAATTGTGCAGGCCTACATTACAAAAGTTTACTCAATAGCAGAGTCTGGATAATCGTCTATAGCAAATTGCAAATCAGTCTTGACAGTCTTGTAGACCTTGAAGATCCATTCCCTGAATGAGACTTGTATTTTGATGGTTTCCAGAAGGTCCGTTACTTCACCCGCCCTTATTCGCCCTTTCCGCACCTCTGCCACCACCGAGTTGAACACCCATTCGAGGGACTCTGTTGAATACTTATGCGCCTCTTTCGGATCGAAGAATCTTTGTATCTCATCCTTGTCCAAGAAAACAAACCCAAAGATGGGATTGTGGATAATAGTGTTGGGATGGAACCTATGCAGCCAAATGGGTCTGTTCTTTGGAGTAGTAATCTTCAACTCTGGCTGGGCCAACCTCATAGCAATATCGAAGTCTTTCTGGCTGTAGAATATGACTTGGGCACGCATCACCTCTATTAGCCTTTTGAGAGAAATTGAGTAGCATGACCTCCTCTCCATGTACTTGTTCAGGATGTCGTGCAAGAAGATTAGATCAAATACACACAGATTGTGGAGGTCAGCATCTATAAAAGTGTAGAAGTTGCCATCATCCCTCTTCACCGTATATTGAGTGTACAACACGGTCTTCTTCAGCATGGTGCGCGGAGAGATGGTTTCTAGTGAGCGAATAACATGCTCTGAGAAGACCTGCACTGGTGGCTTGGTGAGTTTAGAGAAGTGAAACTTTGCTTCGATAGAGGGCATGCCAGTTAGCTCTGGATTGTATGGGGGCTCTGTGTCCGTGGATGAGTAACGCCACCGCAGAATCTCTTCGACAGTGGTTACGGGCTCTGTACGCATCCTCTGCGTAGGAATCTTGTTCATCGAATCAATAATTTCAGAGACCCTCCCCACTGTGACAGACTCTGGAGTTCTGGTGTCTTCTTCAAGTATTGGCATCTGGGTAGACCTCTCTGGTAGGATTGGCTTGACTGTTCCTAACAGAGCGTCGAACATACCCATGGACGTCTCTTCAGGTATCTTGGCTAGTTTGGAAGAGCCTTCTCCGACTTTGGGGATGGGAGCTCTGCCTTACTTCATCCGAGCCTCTGCCAGAGAAGCCTTGAGGGCTTGAACCAGATCAGGGTCGTCATATTCATCTTCATTAATCTCCACCAGTGTCTCAGAGCTAGACCCTTTCTTTGGCGACGCCTCTACCACTTTACCCTTGCCTTTCCCCTTAGGCTCTGGAGATTTTTCTTTGGAGAATAGGGCTGCAGCAGAATCCACTATTTTCAATGGTTTGGCAGAGGTTGATTTCTTTGGCTCTATCTTCTTCTCCCACTCATGACGATCAGGGTCATTGCCTCCCTGATCATCATGGATTTGAGTAGCCTCTGCCTTACACGAGGTGAGGAGAGCCTTCTTCAAGCGCCTGAGTACTCTGGAGGCCACCTTCTCCCTCTTCACTATTACCATTTTAGCATTCAGAATGGCGGTGTTGATATCAATCTCTGTGGCCCATTTCATGGTAGAGACGCAACGATAGATTTCGTTTCGGAATGAGTGACCTTCTGTGACGAGTTGCTTCGTGCAGTCTCTGATGGATTCGTTAGTAGCTCGGGCCTCTTTGAGAAGATGGTCGTGGTGTTTCCGCACGGTCTCTCTGAGGGCCTCAACCAT
>NC_037539.1:16181737-16182429 GCF_001531365.2 Cynara cardunculus var. scolymus | reverse complement strand
CATCAACCTTGTTCTTTAACTCCTTTTCAATTTTGGCAAACTTTTCTTTTGAGGACTTTTCCAAATTCACAAAGTTTGTTTGTGCCTCTTCGAATATTTTAAAATATCTATTTCTTTCCTCTTTGAGAAGAGTGACTTCTTTCTCACAAAAGGAAAGTTTTTCTTTAAGCTTGTAATGTTCCAAATGGCATGAATCAAGATTATCAATGATCTGTTTGTATAGATCAATTGATTCAGAAGAGTGAGAAGTGGAAACCTCTTGGTCATTTGAGTCAGAAGAGTCGGAGTCAATTTTTTCCATCTCACAGAAGATTTCATCCTCTGTGTCTGAGTCTTCCCATGCGAGAAGTCCCTTCTGAGCATCTTCGTCTGAGGATTCATCTGTGACTAACTCACTAGTTTGAGCTAGCAGAGACTTCTGTTGATAGTACTCAGCCTTCTTTTTGTAGAAGGCTGCATCTCTTGGACCCTTTTGTGGAGCCTTAGGCCCTTTTGACCAACACTCAGCAGCAAAGTGGCCTGGCTTACCACATCTGAAACATCCTTCTTTTGTCTCTTCCTTCTTCTACTCAACTATCTTCTGTGGAGGCTTCTACTCCTCCTCTTCACTTCCATCAGATCTTCCACCTTCTGTGTAGTTTCTTCTGTTGAAACTTCTATACTCTTTCTTTTCACCACCCTTCCTATACTCT
>NC_037539.1:16177882-16178442 GCF_001531365.2 Cynara cardunculus var. scolymus | reverse complement strand
GTCTTCATCATTTCTTTCATTGTTACTTCTTCTTCAGAGCTCTCCTCACTCTCTGCAATCAGAATCTTCTTTTTCTTCTTCTTCTACTTTTCTTTCTTCATTGATTCTCTCCCCTTACCAGAGCCACCATCTTCTGCAACTAGAGCAAGAGGACCACCATAATTCTTCTTCATTTGAAGCACTTGAGGCTCTTGACTTTTGAGTGAACCAAACAAGTTAGCCAAGGTCCATACTTCTAAATCCGAAGTAGCCTTCATTGACATGGTCAAATGCATCCATTCGTTTCCAAGACTTTTCAAGAACATAGAGTTGTTGTCCTCTGTAGTTCTCAYCACTCCATATCTCTTGCAATTGCTGATTAAGGTATTGAACCTGGAGTATGTGTCTGACAGGGATTCACCCTCCTTAGCATTGAAGCTATGATATTCATCAATACAAGTGGCTCGGTTGTTCTTGAGAGTCTTCTTCCCTCCTTCGATCTGTTTCTCCAATTCTGCCCAAATGTCCATAGATAGATGGCAGTGATCAATACATTTGAAAATCTCATGAGGTATAGCCAT
>NC_037539.1:16128663-16176727 GCF_001531365.2 Cynara cardunculus var. scolymus | reverse complement strand
AAACTTCACAGAAGACGAAAACCGCAGACCCTCTGTGAGCCATCTCAGAGGCTCTGCTGTAAATGACTTGAGTGTTCTTTTGTCAGAGGACTATTTTCCAGAACCTCTATGAGATGCATCAGAGGTTCTGCCACTTTTCACTTGCTCGATCATACGGCTTCTGTCGCTAGTCCTCTGTTGTCTTCTGTGGAGTTAACCTTCTGTCAAGTCTTACAATATACTTTTTCTATACTTTTACAAGATAGGAATAATGGAGCTAACAAAATGTCTTTAAGGAACTTGGCATAACTGGGCATTTGCTCAATTGCTTCAATAAGAGGTATGTTGATGTGCAATGCTTTAAACACTTCCAAAAACTTCTTGAATTGCAGTTCTTCCTTTTGATTCCTTAACCTTTGGGGAAAAGGCACATAAAGAGGAAATGGCTTTATGATAGCTTTGTTTGGTTGTGTTGAGCAAGATGGGTCCAGAGTGCCTAGAGTCTTGGTCTTACTTTCTTGAGGTTCAGATCGGATTACAACCTAGGTTTTTGGACCTGTTATAACCTTATCCTCAATTGGCTTCTTCCTAGCAGCTTCTTCTGAAAAAAACAAAGGATAGTCTGACTTAGGAGGAACAAAAGTGGTGGTCTCAGGTGGTTCATTATCCAGAGGTTTAGGTGGACTTTCAGTAACAGGGACCATAGGTATAGTCTCAAGTTTAGACATAATCTGTTCACTTTCTTTTGGTGTGGTCTCTGTCAATTCCTTACCACTCCTAAGAGTCACTACCTTTACATGTTCTTTTCCTAGATCTCTCGGGACTTTCGTGTTACTAGGCAAAGTATTAAGGGCTCTATTGTTCTGACTAAGAGCAAGTTGACTGACTTGCATTTCCAAGTTTCTGATGGCAGCACTTTGTTGATTGAACAAAGATTGATTTTGAGTCATCATTTGCTATTGTGCTTGGGACTGAGCCACCAGTCCTTTTATCATAGCTTCCAAAGAAGATGATGATTTGGACTGTGGAGGTGGTTTGGTCTGAAAAGGTGGTTGGTTACTTTGAAAATTCGGGTGATGGTGATTTTGAGGGTTAGAACTGCTTGCATGTTGTTGTTGTTGAAATTAAGGTTTCCTTATTGCTTATAGAGTGGAGGATTCAAACTTGGACTATTCTATGAAAAATTTGGGTGCTGTCTCCAACTGGCATTGTATGTGTTAGTGTAGGGATTTGATCTGTCATGAACATAATTCACAGATTCAGTATTATGTGGACACAATTCATAAGAGTGTTCCCCTCCACAAGAGACACACTACACTGAGAGGACAGCTAGAATAGGTTATGTGACAGCCGACTGCACTACTTGGCCAGAAGTTAGATTTTTCAGCATATTGGCCATAGAAGAGAGTTGTGCTGTTAATGCAGTATATGCATCTACATCATGTATTCCTGTTGTCTTCTTTTGCGGTTGGGCACGTGGATCAGCCTAATGTCCATTATTAGCAGAAATTTTTTCTAGGATCTCATATCCTTTATTGTAGGTCATGGTTGTAAAGGCTCCTCCTGCAGTCGCATCAAGCATTTGTTTTGCCATGGGATTTAACCAATTATAAAATGTCTCAAGTTGAATACAATACTGGATGCCATGGTGTGGGCACCTCCTTAACAGCTCTTTGAACCTTTCCCAAGCGTCAGGAACAGCTTCATCGTTCAGTTGTTTAAAAAAGCAAATTTCGTTTCTGGACTTAGCGTTCCTGGTTGGTGGGAAATACTTTCACAAAAAAAATTCCGCCATGTTACTCCATGAAGGCACAGACCCCAGAGGTAATGAATTAAACCATTCCTTTGCCCGATCCCTCAGAGAAAGAGGAAATAAAGTGAGTCTTAGAGCGTCATTAGACACTCCCGGGATCAGGAAAGCATCCGTGATTTCCATAAAGGATTTCAAATGTGAGTGTGGGTCCTCCGAAGGTAATCTGGCAAATTGTCCGTTTGTTTGCAACATGTGAAACATAATCAGTTTTAGCTCGAAATGGAGAGCGGTCATATGTGGCCTAACAATCCTAGAATTTAGTTGCTCAAAATCAGGGATGACATAGTCCATGATCCTTCCATATTTGGAATTTGCCAAATTAATGATGTTCGGAGTTTGCAATCTTGGTTGTTCATTATTTCCGACTTTGTGTCTTCATTATGATTATCATGATGTGGGTGTCCTTGCGGAAAATTAGGAAATGGTGGTATTGTCTCAAAGGCAGGTGGTTGATTTTATAAATGCGGAATCTCTGGGATGATTGGGGGAGGTAACTCCATGTTAGGAGGGAGTAGAGAAAAAATTGCTCTTTGAGTCTTCCTTCATTGGTGAAACGTTCTCTCAATATCGGGATCCAATTCAAAAATTTCTCCACGATGTCTTCGTGACATACACTACTCTCAAAACGGATTTAGAACGGAACGAGGAAAATAAAATCTTTTACTTCACTAAAAAGAAAACTTTTAACTAAGTAATCCCCGGCAGCGGCGTCAAAAACTTGATCGAAATCGTCGCCCCTTTCCTTATTTTTTCGATAATAGAGTTGGCTCCGCACGCAAAAGGAATGTGGTTCTGGTTGGTCGCCTGATTTTAATCCTAGATATGAATCCTCTCTCTCTGCTGTTTGGATTCGGCTTCCCTACCAGTAACTTCGTACTGAAAATTGGAGAAAAAAGAGTTTCAGAGGCATTCGTCCGAGCCCGGGTCAACCCACCCTCAACTGAGAATCATGAGAAGCAGTACTGGTTGAAAGATTGGCTGCCCAAACTGATCGCCAAGAGAGCGCCACCCATCCCCCTCACCACGCTGGGGGTCATAGAAAGATACAAACCGCCTACTCTTTAAAGCCCTACCATTTCTCGGATTATCTAGGGCTCAAGCTCCCCGCCCCAGCCAATCTCCCGTAGTTGATTCCTGGGTCTGGAACCTGGGTGGTTGCTCCGAGAAATCCTAATGCTCTAATCTATTCAGAAATAAGGAGATCCTTCTATATCGAAATGTGGATATGCTAACACACCATAAACTACAATCAGGACTAGAAGCAAGTATACAAATAGTCCCAATATTGTCTTTCAAGAAATAAAAGTGGTACAAGTACCGAATATCGTCCACAGTGATCGTAGTAAAAGTTTAAAAGAAAGTAAAGTTAAGGAAATGATTTCAGAAGGAGAATTTGAAGACTTTGATTTGAACTGAGTTAACACAACTAAAAACAGGAGATAACAAATAATAAAAGCAAGCTAGGGTGTATGACTTTTCGGGTAAGATGTAAATACTATTTCTAGTAGACCAATGCTGTCAAAATGCTACAGCATGAAACCATGCTTACAAATTGCTACAACATTCAATCAGTAACAATTATTTTTACCAATTACTTTGAAGGTATTCCTCTGGGACTTCACCAATACACTGATATTATATCTTTCAACCCATATCTCTATGAGGTATCCAGACCAGTGAAAGTGACAAATGGTGTCTTCAAAATATATGGATAAACAAATCTCTTTGTTAAAGATCACTCTCTCGAGTGGATTCCCATATCATTCAAGTTGACGTGTTCTGAATGGCTCTTCTCTGAGTCCATTCCACTTTAACACTTCAGAGTGATCAACCCGTCGAGAATTAATAATTTAGAAAATACAGACAACAAATCTCTTTGTTAGCAACTCTCTCAAGTCTACTCCCATATCATCCAAATTGACGTGCCATCAATGGCTCAGCTTAGAATCCATGGCACTTTAACACTTTCAAAGTGATCACCTCGTCAAGAAATGTCATTGGTTTTATAAAACTTGAAATGAAAAAGTCAAACATCGTTGTTACATGAAAGGGTCGACTATATTTGATTTACAAACTCACCCTTTTCGTCACACACCCGAGCTAATAAAATCAGCTACTCATGACGAAAAGTAAATTACAAGAAATGTAAAGCACGATAACTAAAGACATAAAACAAAAGAGATATTAGAGATTATGAGGTGTGAAGTGTGGAGTAAGGTGTGAAGTTGTGTGGAATACTAAACCCATCATCCCTTTTTATACTAGAGATTAGATGGGAGCAAAATGGACATTGTACACCAACTTAGTTCAAAAGAAACTAGAAAGTACATTAAAGTAAACTAATATTTAAAAAGCAACTAAATTAGTCTTAACAAGCTCCAGCTAATCGGATCATAACACAACTGTTCCAACTTTAGATGCCTTTCAAAAGTCTTCCCATGGTCTTGTTGGTCAACTCCAAGTCTCATCCATCTCTTTCTCCACCATCAGGTCATGCTGCCACATTCCCGCAGCATCAACCAGCTTCAGTCTGTCCAAAATAAGCTCAATTTAGACCAAAATCCAATAAAAACAGGTTCATCATTCACTTCAGCATAAAAATAGAGAAAAGAGGTAAAATGACTCAAAGTTGGGATATAAATGGAAAATAACCTATCTAAAAGAGAATAAAATGGTGCTTTAAGCACTAAATACTTACTGTGTATCAGTGAGTACGCCTCTCTCCCATCTGGGGATGAAATGGTGCTTTCTTGAAACGGTTGCGGTACAACCAGGACATTCAGTACCCATCGCAATATCGAAGACAGTTCCTGCCACCAATGTGGAACACTATGTTCACATTGGTCAACCGTTCGCTGACAGGAAAGGTCGGTAGTCTCGATATATGCTCAACCAACATACTGCAGATCATGTATGTGATCTTCTTTGACCTATCTCTGGATTACTCTTTGATCCTATACACTAAGTTCAAGGCTGTAGTCGCCAAGAAAAGCTCGGAGGTTGCGAAGGGGAAGGACTTGCCAGCTCTACTTTTTCCGCGTTTTCTGGGTCTTCTCCTAAGACCTAGCATCGACGAGCACAACCTTGATGTTGTGATTCTACCCGTGCACAAGGTAAATGTACTCTCAATGTATAAACCTACCGTGCACAAGGACGGTTATGCTACAGAGAGGCCAATCCCAATGAAGCTCATGGTGTACATGAAGACGAAGGAGGTCAGGAAGGGATACAGACATGTACATGAGGCACTAGAACCAGTGACTTGAACTCTGGTACACATAGGGTTAAACCAAGAGGTAGTAAGGAAGGAGAGGGAGAGGGAGAAAAAGAGGGAGAGGGTGGAGGCAAAGAAACAGAAAGAGAGGGAAGAAAGAGAGAAGGTGAGGGAGGTAGAGGAGGAGAGAGCAGAAAAAGAAAGACAAGAGGAAAGACCAAGAAAGGAGGAAGATGAGAGAATTAGAAAAGAAGAAGCTATGCGAGAATGGGGACTTTTCGCAAGTTCTGAAGAAGAGCAAGAGCGTCAAGATGTTGCTGGGTCTAATGCAGCAAATGACGGGGAAGACGCTCTTGATGATGATGCTGCTGGGTCTAATGCAGCAAATGACGAGGAAGACGCCTTTGATGATGATGTTGGCGTAGCTGTTGAATTCGAAGAGAATGAAGAGGATGATGAGGGAGAAGGAGGAGTCGTTGCTTTGGCTTAGGAAGAGCCAAAGTAGCCTAGGACTTTGAATAGGCACATATATTTTCCTTGCCCATCTCCCAGTGCAAGCACATCATATGACTCTGTTGGTCAAGAAACAAAAGTCAATGAACAAGAGGTGCACACCTTGAACCCAAACCAGCCAACCCAACCAGAGGTCGCATCTGCCTCTGGCCAAGATAGCCAAAGAGAAACCACATTCCAGGGATCACCCTCTCAAAAGGGTGAAACCTTTGAAAAGATAAGTGGCATGTCTCCCCATGCCACGCCACTTTCCCATACAGAGGAATTCGTTTCCTCTGCACTAGTCATTCCCAAACCTTGTTCAGAGCAAGGCTTAGGTGCACAAGGCGTGGAGACTTTCGACCAGTCTCTTAGTCCACTCATAGCGGATCCCTCGACAAGCTCTAAACCTGCTGAGGAAACTCTTCATGATAGAATAGTTGTATTGTCTTGATGGCAAGAAATGTAGAGACCCTGCAAAGGGTCCTTGCACTAATTCAGAGGGATGAAGCTTCTAATTCATATCAAGATGCTTAAGCACTCATTCCTTTGAGTGTGTCGGTCGATTACATCACCCAGACATAAATGAAAGCTCTGGGTGATCGTCTTCTACAGAAGGTAGCTCACTTCACCTCTGACTTCAACAGCATAGTGTAATAGGTGGCCACCAACATGCACCGTTCGTTCGCAACTGTCCAATACAACACATACATGGAGATCCAGAACGCCATAACTGCAGCATCAGAGATTGTTGAACTTTTTGATGCAAAAGTCAAGGCCATGACTCCAACTTATGTGCAAAGGCCAAAGAGGAAATCTGAGCTACCCAATGCATATGTCGAAGCCTCAAAGAAGAGGAGGCTTAACGACAATGAGGACCCAAACCAGTCTGGCCCTCAAAGTCGTTAAGAGGGGGAGAAACAGCCAGCGACAACCAAAGGCAAATTTTCAACAGCTGCCCCTCTGTCTCTGCTCCTCGACAGTCAGTGCAAGCGCCATCAAGTCAAAAATCCAAGGCTATGCAGGAACACACAAAAGAAAGAAGAAAAGAAAAGATGCCTCTGCATCAGCAGCAGAAGAGCCAGCAGGGCATAAGGAGGGTGAAGAGGATGTAATCAAGCTCCTCTTCGTGTAAACCTCTTCATCCTCATCAGAGACTTTGTCATCCTCTGCAGAGTATGCAATGTAAACTACTCCATCTGCAAAGATGAATGAAGAAGAAGTGGTGGTTGTCAACATTATTGAGCCAGAGCTAGATGAAAGATTCCAAGAAACAGAAGCGGTTCATATATCAATGGCGATATCACTTGAATAAGTAATTGTTGCTGCATCACCACCACACCGGAACACACACAGAGCCAAGGTCTTGGTCCAAGAGACCAGAGTCGTCACACCTGCTCTAAGGCAGGATGTCCCAGTCAGAGCTCGAAAGCCAAAGGCAGGAAACAACAGCAGGCCTCAAAGTTCCAAACGACTCGCTGATCGAGTACAAGAGATTAGGGATCATATGGACGTGAAGATGAGGCCCACACCCCAAGATATGTCGATCAAAGATACTGCAGACAGTGAAGATGTCTACCAATATCTCTACAGTCCACGGAATGAGATGCCTGTCGTAAAGATAAATCTTCATCCAACAGCTAAAGAGCATATTAGACAAAGGTTCTTACAGCGCTTCACTCAACCTGTCTCAACAGTTCACTCGATTGATGGCAACAGAAAAGTCTTGGATATCAGACGACGAACCTTTGCGCACAACCAGATCATTTTTCATAAGTATACGGTTGAGAGGAATAATGGACAAATTCACTCCTTTACAGATTGTGATCTTATATCTGAATTCATGGGACCTTCTATCCCTGTACTTCTATTCAGACAATAAGAGGGATAAGGGGATGAAGTATGCTTTAGCTAACTCAGCGATTAGGTAGACGATGACGGACCTCCTGGACTTCAGGTATTCGACTTCAGGTATTTGACTTTCAACTGGCTCTGGATATGGGGATAAATCAACTAAATGTCACTAAGCTGAATGAAGATATAAAAGGCATTAAACACATTCCCTCGTGGACGGTGCTGGTGGAACTAGTGGTCGGGGTGATCTTCCGAAACGAGCAAGGAAGAAGGATTTTCTATCGTGAAGATCAGCACTTGAAATATTCAAACATGCAGAGCCTCTGAGTCTCCCACCTCCATGGAAGGTGCGCATAGTTCAGACATTCTCGCAAACGTCTAACAGAATCAAGGCGGCTTGACTTAGTCCGCTCCACTATTCAAGGATCGTAAACAATAAGGATATGGAATAAGCTCTCAGAGATTCAAGCCAAGATTCTATTAGATTTCGTTTGACTTAGGCGTATATAAGGAGGCATCCTCCTCAAGTTACAAGTTACCTGATTGTGCCGACTTAGACTATAGCCAAACCTTGTGAGAATACTAATTATATTGAGAGTTTCCTTGTGTTTTTTTCTCATCTAATAAAAGCATCCGAAGTATTCAAGTTCATATTGTTTTCTTATCTTTTACTAAATACTTCGATTGACCTTTTAGTTACACTGTTTTTACTTCATTTATATTCATTCAACTGTGTTTTCTGATATTAAGAGAATCTGGGTTCCAACAAAAACTTTGGGGGGATATTGTTAGACTAAAATAGTCCTAAGTATTTGAAAGTCTTACAAAGTCTTTTACTTTGGGTTGTATTGTTTTATTCTCGTATTTGGGTTTAAGGGCATTGGCTTTATTATTGTAAATGTCAGCTATAAATAGTTAACATGGGCTTAGATTTTCATGTTGATCATTTTTGTAATTCTTCACATGAGAGTCAACTGATTGAGTGTTTTTGTAGTTTACTGCTTTCATGAATAAGAGAAACGATCGGTTCTTCAAAGTTCTTGGATCATCTTCTTCATCTCTCAATCTACTTTATCAATTTATCTTGAACTGCTATTAGATCTGGGATCTATAACCCTCATTGACTATCAAAATTGAGGCGATTCAAACACACAATTGTAACTACAAATTCGTAATAACATTGGCTAAGTCCAATTATGAACTTTCTATATATAAGGATTCTTGCTACCACCATCATGATTCCTGATGCTAGTGTCTGTATCGACCTTAAAATATCCTATCTTAAATTACCCAATCATAGATTTCTCTCTTTCATTCGCTTAGAAGAATGTTAGTTTGAGTCTAGGCATCCTAAATCAACACCTATTCTCTCAAATTTATGCTCCAATACCAACTTGTAACAACCCAAAATCTGAAAAAGGGTAACTAATTTAAAATTTTCGTAATACATCAAATAAAGAATAAATTCCTTTCTAAAGATCAATATTTGATTACCTATAATGGCAATCTAAGCTGTAACATCAATAACTGATAAACCAAACTTTACACGAAGTCTAGATTTGGGACAAGTGCTACTAAAATCCAATTACAATCACTAACTCCACAATATGGAAGATGTCCTTGAATAACGAAATCCTCCTCATAAGGATGAGGTTGAGAGTTCAAGTCCCTCCTACCACTCCCGGCTTCGTCGTTCACACTGGGAGGTCATTTAAGGGGCCTAAAATCATGTTCTAAAAGGCCTTAGCACTCAACTTTCCACAATGCCACTAGTATCATTCCCCAAAAAAGACCTAATACATATGCCGGCAAGAAAAAAAGTGTTAGGCTTAATGCCTAGTATAGTTCAAATAGTTTTCGTCTTTAATATAAAATGGTAAAACTGAAAGAATGATATTTAGATCATAATTTTCCAAAATTAAATGTCTTTAATATGAACTTCAACATCTTTCCCAAAATCCACGATTTATGTGATGGAAACTCATTGATTAAAACATTCATTTAGATAGGAAACCCAAACCCAATATGCACTAGAAAACGTGAATACATCATAATATTCAGATATTGAAAATATGGATAGAATTCTATTATTCAAAACATCAAAACATGGATAGCGTCCAATATACCAAAACCATAAATTTAGGATACACTCCACACCCCAAACAACACCAAAAACAGGGATAATACATTATCCACAAACAATACCTTTCGATGATGGGGTAGACCCATTTCCATCAATTGTGGCAAACACTAAGTAAGCCATGCATCAACATCTCAAGTAGTACCTCAAGATTCAATTGACCTTAGTACCTACTCATAAGAGCTTCACCTTAAGGCTTATGTACTTAATGCGTACCCATTGGGTAGCACCTCAAGACTCGTGATTTTTAGTGCCTACCACTTCAGGTAGCATCTCAAGACTCAATAATCTTAGTGCCTACTCTTCAGAGTTTCACCTCAAGGCTCATGACCTTAGTGCCTACCTCTCAAGGTATAATCTCAATACTCAAGTCCTTAGTGCCTACTCGACTAGGCCAAAACCTCAAAAATTAGGGTCTTGGAATTCGACTCATTTGGGTTCACCTTCGTAATAGTTTGAATCACACGACTCCAAATGAATGACCAATGCACTCAATGCATGTAATTCACAAATAAATATGCAATACAAATGACGTCCAAAACTTAAATTTGAAACTTGGAATATTGTCCCCAAAATCATGTCAATGAGAATCAAACCACTAAACCCCATAAATAGTCTGACTACACAATAAAAATCGACATAAGTCAAAATATGCATATTCCCGATGTTTATACAAACTCATGCTCCAAATATATGATCGGATCAAAAAATCACCATTATTGGGATAAACGATCTCCAAATGAAAACCATACACTTTATACTTTCAAAATATCTTATAACTCAATAATATATAATTCCTGAATGGTTTATAAAACCACATTAAAAATGAATCTACAACAAATACTATATATGTATATATTTATCATACACTTTATACTTTCAAAATATCTTACAACTCAATAATATGTAATTCCTGTATGGTTTATAAAACCACATATATTAAAATGCATTTACATAAGATAATCTATCTATACTACATATATAAGCATTTAGGTCATTATCTTAATTACAACTCTTGAAGCATATATTACAACCATTTTATGCAAGAAATTCAAAAAACTCTTAATTACAAATTATTATGCATGATGTACAAGTTGTTTATGCAATGGTTTCCAAACATCCAAAAATTACCCATTTTGGGCCGGTTTCTTCTTACGGTTTCTTTATCTTGTCTTTCCTTCCTCTGTGAACACCAAGACCAAAACCTTTCATCTTCTTCTTATGTATCCTGCGACCAACAACATTTTGGGTTAGAAAGCAGAGTCCTTTCTTCTTCACAGACCTGGTTTGACATAACAATGGTGGTGTGGATGTATCACCTCGATCAGAGAACCGATTTCATGTATCAAAGCGATTTGATGTATGACAACCTCATTGATACATATAGCTCCCTCCTCCCTGTTGATTTAATTTCACAAGTTCTTCAAAACCCTAGAATTTGGAGGTATGTTCTTCTTTTTGGTATGCTCTAGTTCTATTTTGATTTCTACAACCACTTCTGATGAGATTTTAACTCTCTTTCTTCTTTATGTGCTGTCGTTCTATCAATGTTCTTGTTAATTACTACATTTGTTCTTTTGGGGTGTTTGGAAATCAGAATAAGCTTATATTGTAGAACTAAGAACTCAATAACTATAGTATCATCTAATGTCTTTGATTGAATATGCTTTTTGATAAACAACTTAGAACACAAAACAACATATCTTTGGGTTGTATTCAACCCTCTGTTTTTCTGCTCTAGAACCCTTTTTATAAATCCAACAAAAACCCCAAATCACCAACAACCCAAATCCCTTGATTTCAACAATATGACACAAAATCTTGAAAAATTGTCATTAAACCCCATATTGGATGAGCTAAAGACCAATTACCACTTGCTGCATGATGATCTTGACACCATTCTCCCATTTCATCGAGACACTCTTTTGTTTGATGTATAACCAAGTCAGGACCCTGAGCCAAAAATTATATTTTTTAGACCCTATGAAACTAATAGGTTGGCTACTAAAATATAAGCAAGTACATAAAGCAAGTTGAAAAAAATAAGGTTGTTGAAACAATGATTTCTTATTACACATATAGGGAATTAGTGAAAGGTGGGACATTTGAAAGTATGAAGCATACAGACATTAGCAACAAACATATCATAGCGATGTGGATCTTGAGATGGTAATATAGAAAAAAAGTATCAAAATGTCTGCAGTTCATGGTTTGAATTCGCAAAATGGCAAAATTTTGTCTCCCAACTTGTGTGCAATATTAGATATTCCAGAATGGTGTTTCAACAAAATTGCTCAAATGTTTAACCTATTGTATAATTCTTATGAATGCTATAGATTACTTGGTTCTTAGTTATCCTATATTATATAGGTTTTAGCAGCAGACTCCAATTAGTGATTAGTCCTTGTCAACCACTAGATAAATATGTTTATGATGCACTTATCAAGGTACCTAAGCAAAATATATCCTGTTAAATCCTAACTGGAAATTTAAAGAGCAACCTGAATTATACGTCCTATGACCCTTTTCTCATAATGCACACAACACCCTGTGCCTGTTGTAATGCGCATAGAGATATAATAAGCAGTGCATGATGTCTCCAAAGCTGGGATTATGCAAGTTGGTTGACAAGTAAAAATCTTTATTGAAATCATCCCCTCCAAGTAATCACCATCACCTCCAAATGAAACAGAAGCCTTTCATCTCTAATTTGAATTTTGCCCTAGCATATTATTATACTGTTTTGGATTTGCATTCACCATCACACAACACACATCTTTTGGATTGGCCAGAATGTATTATACAGTTTTGGATTTGCATTCACCATCACACAACACACATCATTTGGATTGCCCTAGCATATTATTATACTGTTTGGATTTGCATTCACCATCACACAACAGCTGATTTGAATGACAAACATGACGAACATGTGTTAAAACTGCTCCTTAAACATCTTCTCAAACCAGTTTTATCCTGCTGTCTTGTTTCAACTATTTTGTCCTACTCTTTTTTTCAACAATAAACTGTAAATTGTTTTGTTTCAACTGCTTTGATATTAGTTATGCAACTATGTAAACATTAGCAAGTGAGAAACATGTTTTGTTTTGTGTAACTTATACATGCACACACATCTGCCCAAAAGGAGGTTACCGACATATGTAATGGTTCAGTAAATTTAATCATTTAAGTATGTCGAGAGAAATAGATAATAACCAAGTGAGTCAACAAGGAGGTTACAGACATATGTGAACGTTAAGTCGGTTAAGTATCAATCCTCAAAAATCAAGTATGATATATATGCATCCCAGGTCTTGATTATAAACAGATTCTATAGTATGTGCTTATTTGATATATGAAGATTATTTATTCTTTGTTCAAGAGTTCATGACACAGGCAATGGTTAAGGTGTTAAGACATAATTCAAATCATATGGATTATGCTCAAGTCTCAAGATATTTACTAACCTATTATTCTGACTGAAGACAGATGTCTAATCCACTTCTTTGCTTATTTCTGGCTGTTTGCTAACATATCCATTGCGCCGTTTTTTGCAGGAAATATTTACGGATGAGTGCATCACGAAAAACAAACAACAGTCCGAATATACGGATGAACATTATTTTACGAACGATTGTATTTCTTTGTTCATTCAAGAATTTCAAGTTTTGTAATGAGATCTGAGTAGATGGTTTCAGAAACCGACATATGTGCAATTTTCTTTTCATTCGATCTTGCTAACAAACAAAATTGACCTTCAACTTTATATATTARTTGACTTGTAAAATAACCACATAAACTCATGATTCAAAGCCAAACTAATATTTTCGAATTGTGATTTACCCGCGCTGCGTCGCGCGGGTACACCACTAGTATTATATATATATATATATATATACATATAACAGATCATCAAAATACCATATTTTATGATTTAGTTATCAATATGTCAAAAATCCCCAAATACAAGCATTTGTCAAGATTTATAAAATCAAATGTATTAAAGATGCAATATTATAAAATACTCAAAAACATTTGATAAATATCAAGGAAACTACTTTAAGCTCTAAAATGGACATTTTGGTATGTATAAAGTTTTCAGAAAGCACCTATAACTCACCTTGCTAGGTTCAGTTATACCTAGATTCCAAACTCAAATATTTAGCTTCAAAAATAAAGGTTTGAGATCCAACAAGCAAGAAAACTCATGTAAGAGCTTTCTCCAAATCACAACCCAAGTCTAGAGATGTATCAAAAGCAACCACAATATTAGATCCACAACAGATACCAAACTAGATATCAAAATACCCACAACTTACCTCTTCCAACTCTTGAACCCATCCACCAACAGACTTTCAGTTTTACAAAACTTATCTCTGTTTTCAAGGTGGAGAGGGGGAAGAAAAATGGTCAAACCCTAGACAAAATTAACTTAAATACTGATCCTAGCACACGAGGCCACTTGTGGGGTGACTTAAGTCGCACCAAAATGTTGCCTAACCCACTGCTTGGGCGCTTAGCCATGTTGCTTAGGCCACCTGAATGGTCCCCAATCATTCCTCAACCGCTCCTCTACCATTCGTGATTGTTCCTTGAGCGTTTCTAGATCTAGTGACTTGGGCGACTTTTGTCATAACTTTGGCGACTAGAGAAGTCACCTGGACCCAGAGGGTCCCCATTCCACCATATCTTAATTTTGCTTCAACATGAAATATTCTAATACCAAATATACACAATTGGGCATTAGTTTCCTCAAAATAAATATTGAAACCAATTGTTGAACCTTGAAATTATCTTAAATAAAATAAGCAAAAACACTTAACTAGTGGGGAGGGGGAGGTTTTATTGATGTCTTCATTTGTAGATTTTGAGGTATCGATGTAAAACAGGTAGGGGGTTTGGTTCAAGATCTGGAGAAGGGGGAGATAATCAAGACGAACGGTGAAGAGGCCAAAGATTGTGGTGGTCGTTGATGGGGGAGGAAGTGAGGAAACAAGGGGGAGACATTTTTTCATACTTGTAGGGATTTTCTATGTTGTTTCTATATATAACGTATACACTCAAATATTTTATATATATATATATATATATATTATGTATTATAATTAACTATTATTTTTTCATTATATTATTTTTTAACATTTTTAAAAGAAAATGAACAAAAGGGAGAAAAAGACCAAAACGTCCCTGAATTAACAAAGTTTTTTAAAGGAAGTTAGTTTTAGAGATCGACTCTATAACAAATGTGAAATCATGAGGACCCTACCCAAAAATTATAGAGTTGAGGGACCCTATTCGTAATCAACCTCGAATCATAGAGAGAAATATTGTAATTCACTATTTATATTATTATTATTATTGAATATAAAATATACATATATACATACATATATATATACAAACACATGAACAAGAAACCCCTTCCCCTCTTTTGATTTCCAGTGACCCCTACATCATTTCCTTCCTTGTTCCCGTCGAGTAACCTCCACCCCCAGTTTTCGTTTTCAATTTGCCGTCACGAACCCAATACCCTAGACAACCCAAGATTACCCTTAAGTGACTTTTATACCCCAAAAGTGTGGTGATCATTGAAGATGGTTGTGGTGGAGTTAGAATGAAGGCTATGAGATGGATTCTTGGCAGATTTTGGTTAAATCATGAAGTTATATTTACCTTTCTTTTTATACCTTCTCATATTGTCACACCCCGTTAAAGCGGAAACACGAGATGTAACAGGTAAGCGTGTCACAGCAACATATAATAAATAACACCATAAGTTTTACAATATTACATTCATAACCAAGTTGGTGTTTGAATACTTCAAAACAAAGTTTACAAAATACACAAAATCATTGTTTTTACAAATATGCTCCAAAAACTTCACTTCTTACTTATTTCCTGAAAAGCACGAAACATAAAACAACATCAACTACAAGGAGTTGATGAGTTCACAGGTTTTCATATGCACAAAACTATTTACAATGCATAAATCATTTCTTGCAAACTAATACATGAACTTGCACCGGATAAATGTAAATCTATAACGATGTTTAAAACTTGAGACGCTACTGAGGCTTTCTTGACTAATGTGCCCCATTATTTTACGAACGACCATAAGTAGCCYGTATACTCACTTAGGTCCCACAGTTCGTAACAGTACTAATTCAGCGGTGGTCCAAATTTCACATGATTAGACTAATAAAACGTAGGTAATGTGCACCCCTTTTTGGGTGGGACTGTCAACACAATAGCGGTTATCCACAATTACCACGGCTCGGGTACATGCCCGAGTTAACTAGTAGCGTTTACGGACGGGGACTTTATTTGGAAATATACTCTCAAGTACATCAATTTATCATTTATATCATAGTACAAAACAGTCAATATTTCATGACATAAACAAATCTTGACAAAACAGTTCTTTAGTACAACAGTTTCATAAATAAACAGTATAGTTTGCATAACTTCATGCTTTTCCCCCAATTTAAATAAACAAAAAACATTAAAAGTGGGGCCGTGAATATTCACTTATTTTCTGTTTTGAAAATCCAAGAGTTTGACAATGCTTGAAGCTCTAATCGTCCACCCTAGACTTTCCTAAACAGTCCAACATCCAGAAATGAGATCACCTATAGGTTCTTGATAAAGATAAAGTCAAATTATATCTTATGTAATGCCAATGAGTTTTTATGAATTAAAGTTGATACGTATATTATTTGCTCTAAAAATAGTCTAGAAATTATACATTTTAAAAAAAATCAAAGACCTTTGCACATAAAGTTGCCATATGGACAGAATGTAAATTTTGTTTCTGTAATTTTTAGTCTCACAAATCACTGTTAAAAGGAACCTTCCATAACTCTTTTTGAGTCCAAATTTTTATATCATCAATAGTAATGAGTTAAACGGATTTCTCCCGAATATCAAGAATTTTGGATGGGTTTAAAGCACTCATTATTACCCTACAACTTTGAGTGACACAGTCCCCAAGACAGATTTGCACACTCTTCGAGTGACGGCCTTTTGGGGCGTCTAAACTCATCATTTTTCTATAATTTTAACTTTATTTTTAAGCCAACACATAAGGCTACCTTCCAGAAAAAGAATCACCCATTTTCATTGAGTTTTGAAGAAGATATGTCCGTTTTAAAATACATGCAAGATTCTGTCAGCAAAGCTCTTTTTGCACCATAATCTTGTATCAAGAACTTCAATGCTCAAAACGTAATATTTTTGAGTGAGACCAGTTGCATTAGAAAGATAACTCATCATAGTACGTTTTAGAAGAAAAAATCAGAACATTTGGACTTTTATTTTGTAAGATACAGTCGACACAAGTGCTAACAGAAACTGTCAGTTTTCAAAATACATCTTTTAATGATTAACTTCCACATGCAATGAGGTTTTATCCTACTTTCTTAGAGTTCTAAGTGTGGATCATAGATTATCATAATTTTGAAGACATTTTCATGTCTTTGTTGTATAATCTCCTCTTTTGAATTCTCCAGAAAATTTAATTACAAAATCAAGAAGAAGGTGTAAAAAATGAGAATTTTTGTTATTGTATAAAGCTAAGATAACTAGTCTATTACCTTTTGTTTGAAATCTTGAATATTCTTCAAGATTGACATATTTTTAATGTTGTTTGAAGATGAAAATCGGCTGGAGGGGTATGGTTTAGAGAGAGAGAGAGGTTAGTGAGAGGAAAGGTTTATGCAAAATGAGGATGAAAAATGGGAGTTTTCAAAGAATATGGAGTATTTATATGTGGGTTTAAAGAAAGGAAATGGGCTGGCCTTATTAGAGCCCAAGTCCATACTTGTTTATTTTTATTTTTATTAAAATAAGGCCCATTTAAAGTAAAACATAAATATAATTGTCAAATACTGATAAAATATCAGTATTAGGTCAAAATTCCAAATTTTTGTAAAATTATTTGAACATTCAAATAAAACTTTTTATAATTAAATTTGGACTTTTATAATATCAGCTTTATTTTGTTTGGAGAATTTTAATGAATTTGGCATTACATAAGTTAACTTTATCAGTTACCCATCGAAATAGGATTTTCTAAACTATATTTTGGGAACTAAGACAGATGAATTTCTAATCAACATGACTAGATCCTAATATAATTCTTAATTTTAAAAATCCTATAAGGTGCTAACCTGACGCCCAAAAATGGCGGATGTCACACATATCGACCACCTAGTATGTTCAATGCTTCCAGATCCCCATTTCCAAACCTGTTAACGATTTTGATGATCGAAACACAAAATTCTGCTATAAGAACTCCAACAATATTACATACAAACTTCTTGGGCCGTAGAGCTAATAGATGAAACAAGAAGAGGAGACAAGAGTAGTGGTGGTTCTTGATGGTCAAGGGTAACAGGAGATTGTTTTGAGTTAGAAATATGAGGTGATCTACAGTTTGTAGAAGGGGGATGAATACAAACACAACGACGTTCACTTTAAAAAACTATATTGATAAAGAATATCAATACAAAATTTTACAGGTTGTTTGCGGAATAGATAAGATTCAGAATTTATCTAAACAATCATAGATACACACAAGTTATAGATAGCAATAACGAAAATACTTGCTAAACTAAATAGGTTAAGAAAGTCTTGTGCTCTTCACTTGTTACAGTGGAAGTATTTAGATAGAGAAGACGAAGACTGCTGAGAAGAGAGAACTTCTCAGCTATTTATATCCATTACATTAAATGCAAGTCAGAAGGTACAAAAGCACGTGGCAAGCTTTAAGAGGTTAGCTTGTCCTTTGTTGGAGATATACATGCTTCTGGCCATATATGAACAAAGTCTTTCATAAAGTAGGTAAGCATGCTTGAAGATAATAGAGTGACTCCGTACAGTACTTTACTTTCAAAGATATGGGTTTGTTCTTGTGTGCAGAAGGACAATTCAAAAAATATTCTTGTTCAATAAAATTCATCAGATCCCAGACACTGGAATAACGCTGAGGTTTCTTTAGTGTTCGTTGAATCTTGTGTAGATTTCACACTTATGTAGACAAGCTTGTTATCACTGAAAACCGCTTCAGATCACGAATTTGCTTGTATCTATCTTCGATATCGCTGAAGGTTTTGTGGTGTGAGTTTTGTCTTCCTAAAGAATACTTGTCTCTAAAGGAATTACAATACATGTTCAGTGATCACTGAACAGACTCAGTGATGATTGTTGAAGCAAGATACAAAGATAGTACACTTCGTAAGGTAAAAAAGAATCATCATCAAATCACTGAGAGAGATGATCAACATATAAACACATCACAACAAATCAAATGTTCTTTAATGGTGCATAAGTAGTTTTGGTCGCCAGTGGTGAAGTGGTCGAATGTAAGACATAAATAGAACTCATAAGTACATGTCCCATTTATTCTTTTCAGGGATCTTTTTCAAAGAACCAATCATTTATTGAAATATTTTACATGGAAAAACTTTACAATGATTACAATCAGTTTTGGTAGACTTAAAACATGAAAGTTATACACTAAAAGAAATCATAAACAAATACAAGATATTACATGTTCAAATGGTTTGTCTAATCTAGATTGTTGAAGTTGACGTACTGTGGAACATCTTCTCCGAGCATCTTTTGTCTGAGCCTTTCCTTTCAAATCTTGCGATCCACCATCTCCTCAAATCAATCATTATTCAGCCAAGTTCTTAGATATTCTAAGTGATCTATGGAGCATAGATGGAACTCAAATACTTATTGAAACATGTATTGACCATCATAGTCGATGAACATAAGTCCATATTCAAGTTTCACATGCACTGTGTTGGGTATATAAGGACCCTTTTCAGGCAGTGACAAATTCAACATTGAGATATATGGCTTCTTTCTATAATTGAAGGGTTCATCCACTGAGAATTTTGTTTCATGCTCTTTCTGGTTGGATGGACCATCTTCAGGTTCAGAAAGGTTCTTTCTTCGGTGGCAGAGGAGGAACCTCGATGATCTTCGACACCTTGTTGAATAATTCATTCAAAACTTCTTCAATGTAAGGCTTGTGCTTGGATTTGGATTTCTGGATAGCCTGTCGAATCTCGAGCCAAGCATAGAAGCCATACTTACTGAGGAAGAAGGGATAGTTAGTGACAACATCGTTGTTCTCTTGGATTATGACCACTAAAATAAGTTGAGCATCATCTTTCATCCCGATCACTGATAGTGATGTTTGAGATCTTGTGTGGGCTTATCCTTTTTTCGATCGTTTCTCTGCACCAGTTGAGGTCATGATCATTCTGCTTCAACACCCGTTGACGTTTACGTTTAGCTTATGCTAACAGTTAGGCTTCAGCACCGAGCAGATCTTTCCTTTTGAATTTTCCTTCAGCAAGTGCTTGATCAACTAGAGCTTTGGCTAACTCCAAGTTGTCTTTGAGTTGTTGCTGATGTTTCTTCAACTCTTGTTCAGCATGTAGGGATTCTTCACGTTTAGCTTCTGAAAGAAAATAAAACTCACCACATCTAGAGGTAGGAAGAGGAATTTTTACTCTAGATTGGTCGAGCTGACTTATCAGCTGTGCCATCCTCAGGTCTTCTTCAACTACTGAACACTCAAGTTGTCTAGAAAACTTCTTGGGTATTAGAGTGTTGGCTTAATCTTCATCTTTACCTTTCTCTTGGATTTCAAAAGATGGGAGATGGGTTGAGAGACCGAGAGGGTATATTTCAGAGAGATATAGAAGGATAAGGATAGAAATTTTAGTGTCTGAGGAAATAGGTACAAACCTAGAAGAGTCTGCATCCTCAGATTCACTGATTGTCCCAAGAACTAGGTCATGGTTGTCTTCACCCGCTCCTTTTCCTTTTTCTAGTGGAGTGCTGGTTCCCTGAAAATTTCTCCCCATGGGAAGTAGGTTCCCTGAAGGATATTGTTAGACCCCATAATTCTTATGTGTAAAAGTAATGAAGAAAAACAATTGATGAAGAACCAGAAGGACGATGGAAGACTTCAAGGCAAAACAGCTAAGTCTGAAGAACAACCAGAGGGTCTATGAATCGACCAAAGATGTGATGGAAAGAGCATCTTCATAGCCCCTCTGGTTACCAACACTTGGAGTTTTCTATACTAGCTCAACCAGAGGCATGCGATGAACATTTGAAGATAAGGTTGAATAACGCCCCATGGAAGACAGCTGGAAATGACCAATCTACAGCTGGATTCTACAAAGTTTATCTTGTTTTGTTGATTATTCATGTTTAGATAAGCTTTATCTTTCCCTAGAAGATTTGCTAGATAGTCTTACTAGATAGTTATCTTCTTGTTTAGATTACTAGTATAAATAGGTGTTAGGCCTATTGTAATCAGAATGCTTTTGGACGCTTTTAACAATTATTGAAATAAAGTGAATCCTTTGACACTCAAGTATATTCTTTGAAAGTTCATCATTTGTTCTTGAGTGTTCATCATCATATTCATCCAAACTATATAATTAGGTTATTCTTAACTTAATTATTAGTGTTATTGAAAGATCTGGGATCAACAATTGGTATCATAGCGAGTTGATTGTTTTTCAATCAAAACGATCATGAAAATCTCTCAATTCGCCTTTTTCATTCATTCATAAAAATTCTTAAAAGATCTTCTCTAAAAAGTGTAATTTTTCTCTTCCAAATCTTAAATGGCCAACTGGAATTCCGCTTACAGTGTTGGTTCCCTCACCAAACCTCCAACTCTTCAATGAGAAGAGTATCCACAATGGAGGATAAGGATGGTAAAATTTTTGGAAGGGATGGACAGAAATCTTCTACGATCTGTCATGGAGGGTCTCTACATTCCACAGACTCTTGTTCCAAGAGTCCCAGGAACGAGCACCACAGCAGAAATTCCAGCTTACTACATGCCCAAGGACGAGAAGAATTGGGATGAAGATGATTTAGAGCGCGTGGAGACTGACAAGAAGGCCAAAAGACTAATCATCATGGCCATTCCCAATGAAATCTTCCAATCCCTCGATCCATGCTCCACAGCAAAGGAACTATGGGATAAGCTGGCAACCTAATTAGAAGGAGGAGCAAAAACGAAGAACAATCGTAGAGCTCAATGTCTCAACGAATACACCAACTTCATGGCTTTTCCTGATGAACTGATTTAGAAGACGTACGATCGATTCAACACATTGATCAATCAATGTCATCGAAACGATATCTCCAGGACGAAGGAAGAAAGTAATGTATTATTTCTTAAAAGTCTCGGCGATGAGTGGACACAGCTGTCGATGTCTCTCCAAGCAAATCAGGACTTAGACAGCTGGTCACTTCATGACGTCTATGGAATGCTTGATGCACAAGAGAAAGATATCATGAAGAAGAAAGTATCCATCGGTGGACCCCTTGCTCTTGCTGCTGAAAATAGGATGTTTCAAGGACCTCCACCAGAGACCACAAGAAAAAAGGCAAGAAGGCACTAGTAGTAGAATTAGAATCTGAAGACGAAACATCTTAATCAGATGATGATATCAAAGCCTTTGCCAAGTCTCTGGCCTTGATCACAAAACAGTTCCAGAAGAAGTTCATCAAAAAGCCCTATGAACGAAGAGACTTCAAAAGGGAGAAGTACCAGCCATCCTATGAAAAGAAGCCATCAAAATTCTATCAGAGGGAAGACAAAAGAGAGGGAAGAGAAGATAGAGAAGATAGAAGAGAAGATAGAAGAGAAGATAGAAGAGAGGAGAAGAAAGAAGACCGAGACGGAAGGAAGAATGACCTTCGCTGCTTCAGGTGTGGAAAAATCGGTCATTTTTCCAAAGAGTGCAGAGGACGACTGGTGAAGGATACTCATTACTACAAGAATAAGTATAAATACAATCCAAGAGAGCGAAGCCTGATGGCTGAAAAAGAAAATTGGGTGTCTGACTTTTCATCTGATGAAGAAGATAAGGCACTCATTTGTCTCATGGCCAAGTCCAATGCAGAGTCCGCCTCTGATTCTGATGAACAGTTATGTGAGTCTTCTATCGATGAAACCAACTCTGCTCCATCTGAGCTAGAGTTGAGGGTAATAAAACTTTCAGAAGACTTCTTGAAACTCAAGGAAAAAATTAAATTTTGAAAAATCTGAAAGACTTAAAGCGGAAAAGGAAGTCAGTTTCTACAAAAGAGAGACTGATCTTCTAACCAAAGAAAAAGTCGAACTTGTCAAGGAAAAGACTCGCATCGCCACTCTTAAAAAATCAGAGGAAGTAAAACTTCTGGATTTAAACAAGCAAATAACCAAGGACTTAGAAAAAAAGGCAAAGGCCTTCAAAGAATCCAAAGCCGAGAGGCTTAACTCAGTAGCTCTCGAAGACTTCTTTCAAAAAGAAAGGGAGATTCTTCCCCAGAAGCTTCAAACCAATGAACTTCTGATGAAAAAATATAAGGATGCCCAAAATGTGTACGAAAAAATATACGGACAAAAGGACACTCAAGGGATTGGATTCAATGAATTTGACTCCTTCATCGAAACAAAGAAATCCCCCTTGAATCCACTTTCAAACTTGGATGCATTCAAAAACCCAACTTTTTCCCTAAACCTAAAGCAAATTTTAAAAGAGTTAAAGTCGATGGAAAAACTGTCCTCTTGARACAGGATTTTGAAAACATGGTGTACGAGAGCAGTACATGTAAAAATTCTAATGAAGGGAACGATGCCTCCATATCAGAGACTGATGGAAACCCTATGGTTAAATCAGGGTCTCTGGTCGAATATCCCACTTCATCAGCAAGCATTGTTGATGAAAAGAAGAATCTTATTAAGGAACCGTCATCTAATGAATCGATGAACTATCCAAGTAATATTGGAAGTTTATCTAAGTTAGAAATGATGGAACCCCCAACAGATCACTCTGAAGCATCAACCTCTGAACCCACACCTCCCACAAACATCCATGATAATTTTGATTTCGAGAAATCAGTGAGAGACTTTCTTGATTCTGAATCTGAAGAAGAGATAGTCTATGAATCACCAGATGCCATTGAGGATAAGAAGCCTCAAAACTTCAAGTCCTCAATGAAATCTGATGTTACAACATCTATGAAAACTTCAGATAAAGAAAAAGAAAACTGAGTAACACCAAACCTGCTAAAGACACCTCACAAGGCCCAAGTACCTCTTCTAAGTTCCTAAAGTTTACTCGCGAGCAAAAAGAGAAGTGGCCTGTCTCTGAGAATTCTAACCACCACTTTTCCTCTCATTCAGCTGAAGAAAAGCAGTCCTTCCTCAGAAAAGAAGTAAAAGCCAAGCCTTCCACAAATAAAAAATCTGAACTAGATAGGAAGTTTGTAAAAACAACCGATGCTAGGGCAGAATTTTCATCCCCTGCATGTACTTCTTTATTTTCATCGAATAAAAAGAAAGTTAGACATTCATGTCCTAAAAATCTTAATTGCCAATGTTTAGCTCTTTTACAAAACCTGAGGAACCACATGTTAACACATTGCTGCATATGTTCCAAACACTTCTATTGCTATAATGTTAAAACCAATGAAAACATGAAAAAGCTCAAGTCTAAGGGCAAGGGAAATGCAAATAAACCCAAGCCTGCAAAGGAGAAGGGTAATATAAATCAGCCCACCCCTAAGAGAGCTGATGAAAAGAGAGAGGTTGTATCTCCCACTAATCAACGTATACCCATTATGAAATGGATACCTAAAACCCCTTAATTTGTCTTGTAGGACAGCATGTGCAACCATGTACATGGATTCAGGTTGCTCCAGGCACATGACTGGAGACAAAAGTCAGTTGTTCTCCTTCATCGAGAAATCTGGAGGCTCTGTCACTTTTTGAGACAACAGTAAGGGTACCATCAAGGGATACGACCCTCTCATAAAAGGCAACATCTCCATCAGCAAAGTGGCTTATGTTGAAGGTCTCAAGCACAACTTACTAAGCATAAGCTAGTTATGCGACAAGGGTCTGGAAGTCTGATTTCGCAAGGGTTTCTGCATCATCGAAACACAGCCCGGCCAAACCATCATCAAGGCAAAGAGAGAAGTAAATCTCTATCTTCTGGATTTTCAATCCTCTGTGGGACAATACACTCTATGCCTTGTATCCCATAAGAGCGATGAAAATTGGCTATGGCATCAAAAATTCTAACATCTCAACTTCGATGTTCTAAGGAAGCTAGCCAAACAGAAGCTGGTCAAGGGGATTCCGGATCTCAATTTTGAAAAAGACCATCTGTGCTCAACCTGCGAGATGGGAAAGCTGAAATGGGCCTCTCATAAAACTAGGAAAGCTGAAATGGGCCTCTCATAAAACTAAGTCAGAAACCTCCTGCACCAAGCCCTTGGACATGATCCACATAAATCTCTGTGGGCCCATATCTACACAAAGCTTATCTAGAAAGAAGTACATATTGATACTAGTTGATGCATACTCCAGATACACCTGGGTTAAGTTTGTAAAGAAGAAATAAGATGTTTCTGACCTACTCATTGGGGTGATGAAAAGACTCCAAATCCTTCTACAATGCAAACTCATAAAAGTTAGAAGCGACAATGGAACTGAATTCAGAAATGCCAGAATCGATGAATACCTCATCAGCGAAGGCATTTCCCAAAACTTTTCAGCAGCCAGAACTCTAAAACAGAATGGAGTAGTGGAGCGAAGGAACAGAACCCTCGTGGAAACAGCAAGGACCATGCTTGCTTCATCGGAGTTACCTATGACCTTATGCGCTGAAGCTATTTCTACTGCCTACTTCATCCAGAATCGGTCTATCATCAACAAGAGGCACTAGAAGACACCTTATGAACTCATCAATCAAAGAAGACCAAATGTCAAATATTTTCATGTCTTTGGGTGCCAATGCTTTGTACTAAATGATAAGGAATATCTTGGCAAGTTCGACAAGAAAAGCTGATGAAGGGATCTTTCTGGGCTATTCTCAAACCGCCAAGGCCTACAGAGTCTACATCAAAGGGACAAAGATTTTCATCGAAAGCATCAATGTGTCCTTTGATGATTCCACACAAATAAATTATGGACACAACAGTTTAGGACTCGGACTTCAACAGAGAGCCTTTGATTCATCACTTGGCAAACCCAATGAATCAGAGTTAGCTCACTTATTTGAAGACATTTTCGAAGAAGAAGTAGTGTCTGGACATCCACCTACTGCTAAACCCACTTCTAGAGCCGATGAAGAACATGAAGTTTTAATTGCTAAAGGTACAACTCTAACTGAAACTCATGTTACTTCACCTTCTACTTCTTCCATGTCTTCAGATCAAGAACCAGAGCATCACTTTGACGATGATCTCTTCGAGGGGGAGCAAGCAGTTCCATCGGCTGATGAAGAACTGCATCTTTTTGCTCCAGAACCCCAATCATGCACCAAGTGGACAAAAGACCATCCACAACACCAAATCATTGGTGATCCAACATCTGGTGTCAAGACGAGATCTGCAACAGTCAATTAATGCCTCTTCGCCAACTTCGTGAGCATGATCGAACCAAAGAAGATTTCTGAAGCCCTACAAGATCCAAACTGGATAGATGCTATGCAAGAAGAACTACTCCAGTGTGAGAGAAACAAAATGAGGTCCCTCATGCCCCTACCCAAAGGGAAGACGGCCATAGGAACCAAATGGGTCTTTAAAAACAAGAAGGACTTCTATGGCATAGTCATAAGGAACAAGACCAGGCTTGTTGCCAAGGGCTACTGTAAGGAAGAAGGGATTGACTATGATGAAACTTTTGCTCCCATTGCAAGACTTGAAGCCATCAGGATATTCCTAGCTTATGCAACACACAAAGGCTTCAAGGTATATCAGATGGATGTCAAGTCTGCCTTCCTAAATGGTAAGCTTCAAGAAGAAGTATATGTGCAGCATCCCCCTGGGCTTGAAGAACCAAAACATCCAGAGTACGTCTACTTTCTGGACAAAGCCCTCTATGGGTTGAAACAAGCACCCAGGGCCTGGTATGAAACTCTATCCACCTTTCTTATCGACAATGGATTCGAAAAAGGTACCATCGATACAACCCTCTTTCTCAAGAAATATAAAGGTAACATTCTACTTGTGCAAATATATGTGGACGATATTATATTTGGTTCTACCATTGCAAAATTTTGCGAAAAATTCTCAGAGCTGATGAAAAGCAAATTTGAGATGAGTATGATAGGAGAACTTAGTTTGTTTCTTGGTCTTCAAATAAAACAAACTCCAGAAAGGACTTTCATCAATCAGTCCAAGTATATGACTGACCTTCTAAAAAAATACTCTCTCTCAAATTCATCATCAATGAGAACACCAAAGGCTACAGGAGCTAAGTTGTTTGCTGATCCATCAAGCAAATCTGTGGATGTAACAACCTACAGAGGCATGATAGGATCACTCTTGTATCTAACTGCTAGTACACAAGATATTATGTTTGCTACATGTCTTTGTGCAAGGTATCAAGCCAATCCTAAGGAATCTCATCTTTCTGCAGTCAAGAGGATCTTTAGATACCTCAAGGGAACCCCTTCATTGGGTCTCTGGTATCCAAAGAACTCTGGCTTTGATCTAATAGCTTTCACAGATGCAGATCGAGCAGGTTGCAAGCTTGATAGAAATAGTACGTCTAGAAGCTGTCAACTCTTGGGGAACAAGCTGGTAAGTTGGACATCCAGAAAACAGAATTATGTTTCAACCTCCATAGCAGAAGCAAAATATGTTGATGCTGCTAGTTGTTGTTCAAAAGTCCTCTGGATGAAGACTCAGCTTAAGGACAATGGGTTTGAATATGAAAAAATTCCCATCCTCTGTGACTCCAAGAGTGCCATAGCCATCTCTGCAAATCCTGTGCAGCATTCCAAGACCAAACACATCGATGTAAGGTACCACTTTCTAAAAGACAATGTCGAAAAAGGTACAATAGAGATGTACTTTGTTCCTACAGAGATTCAACTTGCTGATATTTTCACCAAAGCTCTTGATGAGAAAAGATTCTTATTTCTTGTCAGCAAGATGGGTATGCTGAATCTTACCACTTAGAGGCAATCCTTAGTTTGAAACAAGAGATCCTCAATATCGCATGGTTATGCCTACAAGTGATATATCTATAGCCATAAAAACACCAAGTACTCTAAACCAGAGCCTCTGGTTCTAAAGACCTGAGCCTATGGCCAAATTAGAAATACTTGTCTAAATTTTGGCCAAATTTTCCTTCGCCTTTGGAACCAGAGCCCCTTTGGTCCAAAGTAAATACTTTGTGATTCTTTCACTAAGTATCACCCTTCACAACCAGAGCCTCTAGTTATATAGACCAAAGCCTCTGGTTTTCCATCCTTTGAGACCAGAGCCTCTTTGGTTTCAAAATTGGTCTCCCTCATTCATTCATACATATAACTTGTCATATCTCATCATCTTTACAACCAGAGCCTCTGGTTCCAACGACCAGAGCTTCTGGTTTCCAAGTTCTTTGCGACCAGAGACCTCTGGTCCATATTGGACTTCTCATGCATCATTATTTAACATTCTTTCATCATCCTTGCATACCCTTCACAACCAGAGCCTCTGGTTCTAAAGACCAGAGCCTCTGAATTCGAAATCTTTGGAACCAGAGCCCTCTGGTCACAAAGGCCGATTATTTTCATCTCCACTCACATGAACTTCCCTCATTTCATACAGGTTTTCATCATCATTCACAACCAGAGCCTCTGGTCATCAAATTCAACCTCATTGATTATAGGGGGAATTTTTAAACTCAATACACATCCCCATGCATCATTTGAGGGGGAGTTTTGTATTCATCATAAAGCATTTACATTTCACATCAATGCATTTTCCAACCCAGAGCCTCTGGTTCCACCATCCACAGCCTCTAGACACCAAAAATGCAATATAAATGATAAATCCATTTCATTTAACCAGAGCCCCTCTGGTCCTAAATGAAATGTATGTTTTTCAATCCAAGGGTTTTTTTCATGCTTAACCAGAGGCTCTGATTTGTCTATCTAGAGTCTCTTAGTCTTAAAACCCAACATTCCACCGATGAAAAAGTTCATCACTCTCAACTAGAGACCTCTGGTTCCCCATCCAAAAAGTCATGACCAACCAGAGCTCCTCTGGTTCCATGACAAAATTATTTTGATCCAAAAACCCATCTTTAATTGAAAACATTTTCAAGATTATACAAAATTGCAGCTTTTGTGACTAAAAACTATACAACATGAGTTTTTAGAAGACCAAAACTTCGTAATTAGTATTATCTTACAATTAGATGGAATTTTAAAATTAAATTTTTTTTTTGGATTAATATTCAAGAGATATTATTTGGGTTAATTATTTAATTATCCCAAATCACCCAAACGTCGTCATACACGCACCTGACAATTTCAACAGCCTATTCCCCATACAACCCTTCAGATTACCCTTCCACCCACCCCATTAAGACACGTGTCCACCAACATTAATGACACGGTGCAGATAAGACGGCCCACGATCACCCTAACAAATCACCTTTTTGCCAAACGTCTCATTCTATAATCATTACCTCTTAAATATTATTTCTTAAACCCAAAACCGTTCCCCTTCTCCACTTATATATACCCTTCTTCTCCAAACCATTTGTTCTTTACGCTTCCAAAACCTTCAAGAACTCAAGACGAATAGCAAACAAAAAAACCTGCAACTCTCCAACAATGGCATCCTCAGCTTCCTACGAATCACATGACAATGACAGCCACGTGCAATCAACCGGCACCGATAGCCGTGCACTGGTTTTTCTACCCATCAAGCCAAACAACCACACCATTGACCTACGAACCAACTTGTTTGAAGACAGGTTCGCAATCATAGTAGAGTTCTTCCAAAACTTCATCCTCCAACCCGCTCTAACCCTATCTGACAATGGCGTACCTCTCAAATACGTCCAACAATACTGGCAGACATGCGAATTCTACCCCGAGAACCGTGGCATCATGGGGGACATTGATGTCCCAAATGACATGGTTTTCTCGGTCAAAATTTCTCGCGCAAAGTTTTCCAAGGTACTATGAATCCCCACGCATCAAGAACTCAACATTGAATAATATGTTGAGCCACCCACGAGTTCTGACATCCTCCGGTTCATCAGGATGCCGGGTTACAACCGTGACCTACGCAACGCATCTGACTTCAAGAGGCAGTTCTTGCCCCCCATGTGGAATATGTTCTTGTCGATCCTGAACCGAGCCCTCACTTGCAAGCTCTAGTCAATAGATCAAGGGAACATCAACATTATGACGATAATGTATGGACTCTTCTTCAACCTACCGCTGGATTACGCCCTTCACATCTACAATGAGATACACGCAGCGGTGATCAAGAAGTTCAAGCTCAAGGCCACAGAAAATCCTTTGACCTTTGTCCTCTTCTCGCGTTTCCTTGCCTTCTTCATAAGGGACACGATAAGGAGACACAACCTACCGGCCGAAGAACCATACACTCCACAATTTTTGGTGAACGGCCATCGCCCCATAATTTCCAAGGACGGCTACACTACATAGAAGACCGTCTCAAGGGCCATGCTCAACATCATACCAGAGACGTCTGAGATTAGGAGGAAGTATGAACGCTCTCTGTTGTCCCAAGAACCGCGGGCAGCTACCTCAGAGCACATAGACCCGTCCCCCGATGCAAACGAGGGAGCGCAAGATTCGTCTTCATCGGATGATGAAGATGATGATGTTGACACTCCTCACGCTTCCCCCGGCCCTACAAACACAACTCCCACACCCACTTCCTAAAGGGCAACCACATCCACTACCCCTAGCGATCAAGGGCAAAGGGGTATTGAACAAGGACGACCCAATCCAATCCTCACCCAAGCCAGCCATCCAAAGGCTACTCTTAAGGCCTCTAGAGATGAATTAGCCGAGGAACCACACCATCCATCGCCTCTCTCCCAACAGGGATGCGATGAAGACATAAGAGCCACATCACCTCATGGCTCGCCACAACCCTCCACAAACCCAGAAGCATGTGTGCTTCTGACATTGATATTCCCCAAGATCGTTCAAAGCGATCTCCCGTTCATACACAAGCCCCTTCGATACTTGATCTAGCGATGGGGACACACACCTACTTCTCTTACTCGGCCTCTAAAGCCGAAGAAGAAGAAGAAAATGTAGCACCATCAGGAGATAGCTCCTCATTAGAGGGCTATCGAGGACGCAATGGAAGTCCTTCAAAGCCCATATTCTCACAAGGAATTGAGGGCGCCTCTAGAGCTGAAGCACAACCTGCAGCATCTATTGCTGCAGGGGTCACCCCCCGTGGCTGATCTAGTCACAAAGGCTGAGTTCCAAGCCTTTGTCGACTTGACTCAGCGGTCCTTGGAAGACCTAAAACTAATCTTACAAAGGATTTGTCGAATCCCCCCATCCATCGATCTCACCCAAATTCGACAATCCCTTGCCACCCTCGACACCCAAACCAAAGACAATGCCACCCGCCTCCAAGTGCTTCAACAAACCATCACCCAACACCACAACACTACATCCACCTTTTCCACCGTTCACAACCAAACCTTGATGAATACCCTAGCCACCCTCACGACCCAGGAAACTGCGACCGATGAGGCCATTGCTTCCATCACCACCCACCTAAACACCATCCTCTCCCAAATTCCTCAGCCAACCCCACCCCCAACCACATCTATCGATGAATCCATCGCCTCTTTCTCCACTCAAATAGCCACCATACAAATTACCTTTACCTCACTCCCAGCCACCATATTAGCCCAAATACCTCAACCAACCCCTCCTCCACCGCCCTCTGTAGCTCCATCCTTTGATGAAGTCTTTACTTCCTTCACTACAGAGGTGAGGAACATGATAGCCTCCCTTCCCATCCCACCACCTGCATCCACCTCAACATCCATCCCACCTCCCCCATCGACATCCACCTCCACCACAGAGTTTGCTACCAGAGCCGATCTAAGGGCTTCGTCAAAGGCACTTATCATCTTTTAATGAGATAAGTGCAAAGTTCGTCCATCAAGCCGCACAACCAGCCAAGGCTCTCTTCCAGAGCCTTATCGATCAACAGGCTCGCACCAACTCTCTCCTTCACTCGAAGGAGGAGAGTCGAATAAAGCAGTCCCTAAAGGCATACCTTGCATCCTTCAGGGAAGGGAAAGAAAAAGAAGAGGAGCAGCGCATCTTGCTCATCAAGCCGCCCGCAGAAGAGGCCAAGGCATGAGGATCTAGACAAAGATGATCATGGTCTTGGTCCTCATGAGGGGGAGAACCCGGTTGCTGCTCAACAGATGGAGACCGCTGCACCACCACCACCACCTCAATCACAAAACCAACCATCATCATCAACCTAAGGAACCTAAGTAAGGGAACCAGAGGCTCAACCCTCTGAAGATGTACACAATGTACATGTTCCCTTTGCCACTACCCAAGAACCCATTGAGCTAAGTTCATCATCTGATGAAGATCAATCCACCCCTCAAACAGAAACCAACCTACCTTTTACTCGATCACCAACTCCCAACCTACCCTTAACTCCATCACCAACACCTCACACCACAGAACCTTCTATCACCTTACCCATACAACCAGAACTCATCATCTCCCAACCTTCATCACCCTAACAACCTCAAACCCAAATAGAACCCTATGAACCAGAAACCACCAATCAAGAGCCCAATGAACCAGAACTACCCTAATCTGAGCCAACCCAACAAGAAACCATTCTATCACCAACCCATTCACAACCCGTAGCCCAAACACAACCCACAACCCCACCAACTCAGGTGCAAGCGGATGTTCCCTCCTCATTGAGGCATCCTCCTTAAGGGGTCGTCGATGAAATAATTGCAAATATGGAGTCGCTATGGAGACATCCAGAGATGCCGCCAAGGGAGCCAATGATGATGGAAAATATCCATCAATACTTGTACCACGATCATGATGAAGGTTTAGCTCTCAATCCTCTCCAATGCTATCCCAAGAATCGATGAACCTCCTACACCATAGGTTTGTAAGACAGACTACCCATCCACCAGAGGCTGTCTTCTCAAACGAAGGAATAAGGACGGTCATGGATATCAAGATGAGGACCTTCACAAACAGAGCCATCAAATACATCGAGTACACTGTGGAGCGAGCCCATGGTCATGTCAGCATCTTCAATGACAATGACTTGGTCAATCTTGATCCATAAGACTTGATTGATCTTTATGCATATACGAGTCAACGACAGGATCAAGAAATAAGATTTGGGATGGCAAATAGAGCGATCGTTCAAGCTATGGAAACCTTGGTGAAGCACAGAGTTAAGAGTGATTTTCAAATTGCTCTTCAATTTGGCATCGACAGACTATCCTGCACTCCACCCAATGAAGACTTCCCAAGCCTCCAGGAGAAGAGATATGCCTCTGTACTAACTGAACCAGAACTGGGACTGGTATTCAAAAATGAGTTTAGAGCGAAGAAGTTTTTCACACTTACTGAAGTCTTCAAGTACTCGACCTGAACACTTGAATGGTTTCAAACAGTCATCAGAGACAGATTAGGCAGATCTCATGTGCCAATGGAAGAGGGACAAAGACTTATTCATGAGATCTCAACAGTCATTCAATATAGAGGACTGTTGATGCGCTTCTTGGAAACTACACAAGGTAGATCATGAATGAAGTTTTTTCTTTTGCTTTGAATTGTAGTATCTTTTGTTCCATCGATGTAAGAATTCATCTATTAGTCTAATGAAAAATTTGGCAAATGATGATTTTCTTTAGATTAGCCTCTGTTCTTTGTTTATGCTCTAAATGTTCTTAGATTAGTTCATGTTTGTTCTTTCATTACTTAGGGGGAGATTGTTAGACCCCATAATTCTTATGTGTAAAAGTAATGAAGAAAAACAAGTGATGAAGAACCAGAAGGACGATGGAAGACTTTAAGGCAAAATAGCTAAGTCTGATAAACAACCAGAGGGTCGATGAATCAACCAGAGATGCGAGGGAAAGAGCATCTTCATAGCCTCTCTGGTTACCAACACTTGGAGCTTTCTACACTAGCTCAATCAGAGGCATGCGATGAAGATAAGGTTGAATAACTCCCCATGGAAGACAGTTGGATTCTATAAAGTTTATCTTTTTTTTATTATTCATGTTTAGATAAGCTCTATCTTTCCCTAGAAGATTTGCTAGATAGTCTCACTAGATAGTTATCTTATTGTTTAGCTTACTAGTATAAATAGGTGTTAGGCCTATTGTAATCAGAATGCTTTTGGACGCTTTTAACAATCATTGAAAGAAAGTGATTCCTTTGACACTCAAGTATATTATTTGAAAGTTCATCATTTGTTCTTTAATGTTCATTATCTTATTCATCCAAACTATATAATTAGGTTATTCTTAACTTAATTATTAGTGTTATTGAGAGATATGGGATCAACAGATATTCCTTTTGTTGGTTGTCTTGGAATGACTTGGATGTAGAGATCATCATCATTGTCGTCATCATCGTCATCGTCACCACCAAGATCAATGTATGCATCTATAAGTTGAGGTTCTAAATCCTCATCATCATCATTTTCTTCATCACCGACATTTGGCAATGTAGAGATGGAAAGAAGGTCTTCATGGTCAGTAGCAGCAGTAACCACGACATCATTGTCATCATCATCGATGGCATCAGCGATACTATCCCTCGCATCCTCAGCAGGATGGTTCAAAGTATCTTCAGGAGCATCTTCAACAGTCTTCTCCATATTTTTATTTTCACCAAGTTCTTAGTTTGATTTATCCCCCTCTTTGTCATTATCAGCATCAGTACCGGGAGAGGGAGACAAGAGACAAGGTCTTCCATCTTGTGCTTGATAGAGGAGATGGCTTCAGCTTGATAGAGGAGATGGCTTCAGCTTGAAGAAGATTAAAAGCAGCGAACCTGTCCAACTATTGGTGGTCAGCTTCTCTAAAGAAAGGTTTAGGGATAGGTGTTAGTTGCTGAAGGAGTTGGAAGATCCGTTCAAGGAGCTCACCATGCCTGGTAAGCTGGGCCTGAACATCTTCAGCTTTGTTGGATAATGCAGTGGCAGCTTCATAATTGACTTGGACTTTTGTTTCGAAGCCTTCAGCTCTACTTTGACTTCACTTCATCCATTTTGTGGAGGAGAGTGGCAACGGTAGGTAGCAACAGATTGACATCCTCATCCATATCATAGGTTTCATCCTCGGTAATTGGGAGTTCATTCTCCAAAGGACATGTAGAGAGAGGAGAGCATTGAGAATAAAAAGCTCAGGATTAGTAACAAAGAAAGAAAGGGAGGTTTGGTGTATACCAAATGGGTCATCAATAGTATCTGAAGGGTTAGTGCTGGGCATCTCAAATGTGTTGTCACGAGGAGAAGCAACATGTATCTGAGGAATTTCAAGAGGAGCATCCTCAGGTCCTGTGGTGATGGCTTCACCAATAGTGGGTACAACCACTATGGGATTATCAGCACATTTTACAAACACCAAAGAAGGAGGGGAGGAGAGAACAGTTGAGAAAAGTTGTAGAAGATCAGCAGTAGAAATATTGGGAATCACACATTCAGTGATTTGAGTCACTAAAGTGGTTGAGGTAGGAGCCACATATATGAAAACATCCGAAGAGAACACTGAAGAGCTAGGGAAGGTTTGCCTTTCTTAATTTGAAGAGATTACTAAAGAGCCAAAAAGGGGAAGGCAAATTTCAATAGTTGAGACCTGTTAGGAGGTCTCAGCTAGCTTGGTTGGCTTCCCCTTTTTGGATTTCTTAACCCTCTTTGAGGGACTAAGAGGGTCTTCAGATTGTGTCCTTTTGCAAGAGAATGAGGTTGTAGTGGTCGGGATAGATTGAGGGGGGTTTACCATAGTCTTAGCCACTAAAGAAGAAGAAGAAGATGGATGAGGATGAGGAAGAGAAGCATTGACTATTCTCAGCATGGGAGCAAATAGGCCAATGTCTGAAGATTTTGTCTTATGATCAAGAATCCTTGATCCATGCCGACAGATAGGGAGGTCACTGTAAGTGAGGTACCTGGAGGCATGGATCCTGGCAAGAATTCCACTCAGGAACCTATTGTAGGGGACCACCTTCTCACATTGACGCTTGTTCAACTTCAGTAATAGATCATCAAATATTAGCTTTTCAATGTAATGTTGATTTCTCTGAAAACTCAGCATCTAATGTTCAGCTCCACACAGCTAGCTTGATCTTGACTACCAGTGTTTCCACCCATGCACTAAATAAAGTGCAAAAACAAGTACTGCCAGATCGCAAACATTCTGTTCTTCTCAATCTCTGTCAGCGACTTATTAAGGTCAATGGTGGAGTCTTTCTTCAAAGTCCAATCGTATCCAATATCGTCCGAAGATATGCTCAGTGTCTAGATCTCTGGCTTAAGGAATGGACTTAGGAAGGTGGAGAGCAGTCTAAACGGTTGAGAAGCCAAAACTCACTATCAGTTGGTTGATCTCACAGACGATCGAGAAAATAGAGTTTCTATTCTTTTCTTGCACCTTCTTTGGTTCAGCAATATACCAGAACTGCCTTAAGATATCCTTCACCATCACAGATTGAAAGGTAAGGGCGTATCATAGAACAAAATTCTTCAAAAATTTAGCAACATCTGCAAACTGTGGTTTGTCTGCAGGTATATCTAGGAGTGCTACATGATTGTTGGGTTTGAATGTGGTGTCTTCCAAGGCAAAGTTCACGCTTTTTGCAGCAGCCATTTTTGTAAAAGAAAGAACAAAAAAATGGAGTTTTGCATAGATTTATGTTAGAAAGCACTTTAGGATAAAGTTTGAAGAATAAACTTTCTTGTGAAAAAACAGAAGAAATTAGGGTTTTCAAGAAGATTAGGATTATAGAAACTTGGTTAAAATAAATCGAGAAGAAGAATGATTTACAACGTATTGTTTATATTTAACAGAAAAAAGATGCTTTTAAATAACAAACACGTTTCTTGAAAATAACAACCAAAAATAAGAGGAACAAACATGTTTCTTGAAGGAAAGGGAAGAAACTGGTTCAAAAGAGTTTTTCAGGGAGTTCTTGTTTTTCACAAAGTTATAGTGAGAAAGTTTGCGTAAGCGTAAAGAGAAAAAAAGTAAGAGAGAGATATATAGGTGAGATGAGAGAGAAAGAGGAGAGATGAAAACGACGCTTCAAAAAGTTATGCAACAATGATGAATTTCTTTGCATGTCATTTTACTGTGATTGGGTATAAGAGGAAATCGGTTGCGTGTGTCAGAAGGACGCACGTGCACCATAATTTTTTTTAATGACGTCATAAATATATGACGATTCATTATTCTTTTTCTTTTAAAAGATCACTGAATAAGAAAAGAGTTCAGTGATAACTTAAAGTTTCTTTTAAAACAAATGATCACTGGATAAAGAAAGAGTTTAGTGATAATTTAAAGTTTCAAGAAAAGAGAAAAATACTTTAAGTGTAAGATACATTTACTGAATAATTCAGAGATGGAAAAGAAACACTAAATCATTTCACCTTTAAAACATTTTAATCATTGAATAAGAAGAGATTCAGTGATAGTTTTGTTTTAAGAGAAGAAAAATATACCTTTAGAGATATATTTACTCAAGAATTCAATGGTAGAAGGAATCACTGAAACATCTCTTCTAAAACAATTTGATCTCTGAATGAGAAAAGTACTTGGTGATGGTTTTAAGTTTTGAGAAAAAAAGAGAACTAAGTAAACATACCAGAGAAAAGAAGAGAGATAAGTATACATACCTTAGAGAGAAAGATACATTTAATAAAAAATTCAATGATAGAATAAGAAACATTTAATCATTTCACTATGTATTTCTTGAGCTAAAGTAATTAATTCTCATCGTTCAAAATTCTAAGTTTGCTGATTAAGATACTAAATCTTGTTTCATCAAGAGGCTTTGTAAACAGATCAGCGAGTTGGTACTTAGTAGGTACGAAGTGAAGTTCAATATTACCATTCATAACATGATCTCTGATTATATGATATCTTATCTCAATATGTTTGGTCTTGGAGTGAAGTACATAGTTGTCTACAATTGCAATGGCACTAGTGCCACCGCAGAAGATCATAATCATTGAGCTGGTTTTTCATCCAAAGGATTTGGGCACAACAGCTTCCAGTGGCAACATATTTAGCCTCAGCAGTGGATGTGGACATTGAATTTTGCTTCTTATTTGTCCAGCTCACTAATTTCCCACCAAGAAGCTGACAGCTTCTAGTGGTGCTTTTCTTATCAATCTTGCAACCTGCAAAATCACTATCCACATAACTAATTAGGTCGAAACCTAAGTCTTTGGGATACCAAAGGCCTAGATTAGGAGTAGCTTTCAGATATCTGAATATGCGTTTTACAGCAATCAGATGGGATTCCTTGGGTTCAGGTTGATATCTTCCACATAGACAAGTAGAATACATAATATCAGGTCGCCTAGCCATGATATACAACAAGGAGCCGATCATTCCTCTAAAAATAGTAACATTTATAGGCTTTCCATTTGGATCTTTGTTTAGCGAGAGAGGAGCCATTGGAGTCTTCATAGATGAACTTTTGGTTAAGTTGAATTTCTACAACATATCCCTGACATACTTACTCTGATTGATAAAGATGCCTTTATCAGATTGTTTAATCTGAAGACATAAAAGGTAAGTCAGTTCTCCCATCATACTTATATGATATTCTTTCTTCATGCGCTCAGAGAAGTGAAAACACAAAGAGGGATTAGTGGAACCAAATTTAATATCATCTACATAAATTTGGACTAAAATGATATGACTCTTGACTCTCCTAAGAAGTAGGTTCTGGTCAATTTTTCCATGGACAAATTTCTCAAAGATGAGAAATGAAGAAAGAGTGTCATACCAGGCACGAGGGGCCTGTTTTAACCCATAAAGAGCTTTATCCAATCGTGATTTGGATATTTTGGGCCAAGAAACCCTGGAGGTTGTTTAACATAAATTTCTTCCTGAAGTTTTCCATGGGCTATTTACATCCAGTTGGTAGACTTTAAAGTCCCTATGGGCAGTATAGGCTAAGAAGAGTCGAATATCTTTGAGTTTAGCTACTAGTGCGAAGGTCTCATCATAGTCGATGTCTTCTTCTTGCCTATACCCTGAGCAACAAGATGAGCCTTGTTATGGATTACAATTCCTTGTTTATCCAACTTATTATGATAAACCGTTTGGTGTCTATAATAGTTTCGTCAGATGGATGCGGGACAAGGTACCAGACTTTGTTTCTATCAAACTCAATGAGTTCTTCTTGCATAGCAGTGACCTAGCTTGGTTCAGTGATGACCTCATTGATTTTATTGGGCTCAACTAGAGAAAGAAAGTTGACAAAGAGACAGATAATACCTAGACCACGATGAGTCTGATTACCTGCACTTGGATCACCAAGAATTTGACCAGTGGGATGGTCTTTCATCCATTGTTCAGCTGGTAGATGATATAGATTATTACCTTCTGATATTGGAGGCCCGGGTACATAGGATGAGGCTTCGACAAGAGGGTCTTCAGCAACAACTTGAATTCCTAAAGGTGCCTTAGAGAGAGATTCATTTACTAATAGAGGTTTAGGGACTGAAGGGTTAGTATTTGAAGTAGAAGGGGGCAAGTGACTAATGGGAATGGTAGCAATCCCTGAAGAGGATTCAGCTCCATTATTAGTCTCTTATGGAATGATGAATATCGTCAGCTTCAAGGAGGTTAGCGTTCGGTTGATTGCTGAAGGAAGCTTCAGGTTCCTCATAGTGAGATATCATCCAGTTGTCTAACTCTTCGTCATCTTTATATATGGGTTTAGAGTTAGCTGATTGAAATTCATCAAATGTGACATTAATAGATTTTTCTATCATTTTTCATCTTTTGTTGAATACTTTAAAGGCTTTGGACACTGAAAAATATCCAATAAAGATTATTTCATCAGCTTTTGGCTAGAACTTTTCAAGATGGTCTCTGTTGTTTAAGATATAGCATGTAAAACCAAAGATGTGTAGAAAGTTGAGAGAAGGATTTCTGCTATAGAAGAGTTGGTAAGTTGTCTGCTTAAATTTCTTAACGATTAGCGACCGTTTCTGAGTCAAATAAGCAATATTGAGAGCTTCTGCCTAGAATTGAGTAGGGAGATGATTCGTTGAGCATTGATCAAGCGGCTTTGATAATCGTTTGATTTCTCTTAGCGACCCCATTTTGTTGTGGAGTTCTCATAGTTGAGAAGCTGTGTGAGATTCCCTTGTTCATAAGGAAGTCATCAATGGTACTGTTTTTGAATTCAGTGCCATGATCGCTCTTGATAAATCATACTTTCATATTGTTCAATACTTCTATGCTCTTGACGAACGAGATGATATCTTCAGTTGCATTACTCTTGGATCTAAGAAAGAAAACCTAAGTGTACCTGGAAAATTCGTAAACAATAACGAGTGAATATTTCTTTCCAACTATGAACTGTACATTGACAGGACCAATAAATCCATGTGTAGTAGCTGAAGCGGAGAAGTCACTAAAGATACTTATTTTGATTTAAAGCTAGCCACTGTCTAGTTTCCTTTTTCACATGTTGAGCAAAGAGATTCCTTTTCATAGTGCTGAGGAAGGCCGTGACAAGATCATTTTAAGACAACTATTTCAGCATCTTGTAGTTTAGATGTGAAAGTCGTTTGTGCCATAACCAGTTGATATCTGAAGAGGCTTTAGAAATGAAACAACTATTCTCAGTTAAGGGAGAATCCATGTTGATGACGTACACGTTCTCTTGATGAGAACCTGTAAGAGTAAGGTTATCATCTTTGTCGATGACATAACGTGAATTTTTTCAGAAATTTCACTGTGAAAACTTTATCACACAGCTGACTGATGCTGAGAAGATTATACTTCAATCCTTTAACATATGTAACACATCCTAAGGTGGTTGCACTGTTGGTTAATATACCGAAGCCCTTGGTATATCCTTTTTTGTTTCCTCCAAAGGTCATGGAAGGGCCTCCTTCATCTTTGCAGTCTGAGAGTAGGGTTTTGTCTCTGGTCATGTGTCTTGAACATCCAGTATATAAATACCAGATGCCTTTGACTTTATGCAACAAAAAAGATATTAAGATTGCTTTGGTACCCATTTCTCAATGGGTCTAGTAGAGTTAGAGGCAACATCTTTCTTTATTGAGCCTGAGGAAGAGGCTTTAGCGTCAGCAAGAGTCTTCACTGTGCCTGAAGAAAAGGCTTTAGTGGTTTTCTTCACTTTAGTCGTTTTCATAACTTTAGTGGTTGATTTCACATTGGCTGACATTTCAGCCTTAGTTACTTTCTTTACCTTACTTGGCAGACCAACTTTTGGAGCTGAATTACACTTATTGGCAACATGAGTAATTTCACCACAATAACGATGCTTCCTATAGTTGAAATAAGATTTAGGGCCAAAAGTGTCAGTAACAAGAGAAGATGGACAAGCTCCAAGAATACCTTTTTCATTTGTTCGAGAAGGAACAGTTGAGGGCTTAGATATATTGGGTGAAAAATTCACTTTCAGCTTTGGGAAGATCTTTGAGAACGTTTAGAGACCTTTGTCCCTGAGGAATAAAGTTTACAAGATAAAGGAATAGAACAGGTCTATTTGACTTGTGGTCCTTCTTGAGAAGATGAATGCTAACAATGGATTTACCTTTGTCCTTGCATCACGAACTCAGAGGAGTTCCTTCAAGAAGAGTTCAGTAGAAGAGTACTGAGAGGAAGAAGTGTCAGGAATAGAAGAGACAAAAGTACCAAACTTAAGCATGGACTTGTTAGTGACACTTTCTTCCTGATCATAGGAAAATATTCCTAGACCACTCTTTATCTTGGTGGGGATCTGAGCGTTAATGATCTCAGTGGCCTTGATAAGGCTTTACACCATCTTTCAATGGCAGCCTTCTCAAGCTTGAGTTCAGCAATTGCTTGCTCAAGCAGAGTGATAGCCTGCTTGCATCTGATGCTAATGGTTCGGTTGACAATGACCTGATCCTTAATATTTTCTTTAATCTTGGTCAACTCTTTGATCTTTGAATGGCATCTCTCTAACTATTCTTGAAGACGAAGATTAAGCTTTTCAACTTTGGATTTTCCATTCTGGGCATTATAAAGGTCCACCATCAGCGTGTCTAGTACAGATAGGCTATTAGAGGTAAAAGAAAAATAAGGGTCATTCAGATAACATACCTGGGTATAGGTTGACGAAGAGGGATCACTGGAGGATGGTGTAGCAGATAGTTCATCCGTGACATCCTTGGCCATGAGACAGAGATAAGCCTTGTCTTCCTCGTCCTAGGATAATTCTTCAGATCAATCAGCCTAGTCATGCTCTTCAGCGACAAGACCTTTGCCTTTACTCTAAAGATTCTTCATCTTATACTTCTCGTTCAGCTTCAAGTATTTATCATCTTTAGGTCTGAAGGAGGATGAGATATTTGAAGATGGCTTTGCAGCTTTCTTCGTCCTGCATTCACTAGTAAAAGTGACTTTTGTGTTAATAGTTGTAACAGTTAGCTAAAGCCTTGTCAATGGGATTTGACTTTGGCTTGTCAGCTATGGTCAGAGAAGGAGTTCTGCGGAAGTTTCTTTTTCTGGCAAACCTCCTAAAAGAGTTAGTAAGGAGGGCTAGCGACTCATCAAACTCTGAAATATTAGTGTCTGTCAAGTCCTCAGAGTTAGAAGGATCTAACTCAGTGATAGAAACAGAAGAAGAGGGAGTAAAAGAAATAGAAGGGTCAGCTGAAGGGCTATCGGAGATCAAAGCTAACAGACAGCTTTTCATTTCTCTGAAGACTTTTAAAATATTCTTCTTTAGCAGACGGAGTTGCTCATGATTTAGCAATATCCCATAAAGAGAACTGAGGGAAAGGGAGGACATCTTGAGACACATGGTATAATTATCCCATAATTCTGGCAAACATTCAAGCTTCTTTGTCAGCATCTCTTAGTTGTAATATTTTCTTCCAACTGTCCTCAAATCAATAAGAAGACAATTAAATCGTTTGTAATAACCAGGTCCTGGTTATTACTCAAGGTATTTATTATGTGAATTAACTGTTTATATGAATACATGCTTACATGGGATAAAAAAACGTGAGTATGTGTATTTTATGCATAGGTATGATATTGATATGCATAATATGAAAATTTTATATGTGTGTGTATGTGTGCATGATATTTATGCATGAATTTGGGTTTGCATACATATATATATATATATATAGAGAGAGAGAGAGATGAACGTACATGCATGATGTATGTATGCATATTTGTGGGGGGGGGGGTTAACCACCTTCCCTGTTTGGGAAGGGTATAAAAGGAGATTGAAATCTCCATTTCACTTCTTCTTGCTATTTTAAAACTCTGATTGAGCGATTTAAAAAGAAGAAGGTTTGACTGGATTATTTGCAATCAAATTCAAGAAGCAATTCTCAAAAGTATTTTCAAAAGGTGAGTGCTTATCATTTTATTCCAATTGCAAAGTAATTCCTTTGGTTTGATTATTATTTGGTTAGAAAACTTGTTTTAACCGGTTTAGCCTTAAAACCGGATAAAAGGGGAGCGATTTAAGACTAAATCGCTTGGTGTATCAACCAGTTTAGTCTTAACAAGGGTGGCATATCAAGGAGAGGTGTACATTGGGATAAGGGTGGCATATCAAGGAGAGGTGTATCATGTGATAAGGGTGGCATATCAAGGAGAGGTGTACATTTGGATATAAGGGTGGCATTTGTATGTGTGATGTAATATAACTCATACTATTATATCTTTTAAGATTACCATGGTCTGGAATCTTTATTTCTTTGTGATTTAAAGGCTTAGGATCAAGGTTATTATTGGAAATCATAGTCTGGATATTATTGAGGAGAAAATAACAGGTTTGGCTTGAAACTTTGAATAAACCTTATTAAATTTGGAAGGTTTAAAAATGGCACTATGATATACTTGGCTAGTACAAATCTATTTGAATTTTGATATATTATTTGCAAGCATTAGGATTGGCTTGAAAAGTGAAAAAGGTACTGGTATTAAGTTCTTACTTGTTCATATATGTGTTACCTATATGAAGAGTTATTTTATACAAAAGTTTTGGTGATTTTCACCCTGCAAATAACATAAAAAAGGAACTCACTAGACCATTCGGTCTAACCCTCGTTTTGTGATTTTAAATATGTATTGCATGAGATGCAGACGGTAAGGGGAAGGGGAAAATATGATAAATTCCCTATGTGTTTATCTGCATAAAGAATTGCTGATAATATGTATAGTTTTGGTAGATGAAACTTGATTTGTACAAGAATTGTATTTTGAATTTTGGACCATGTATTCGAAAATGGTAAATTATTGTATTAAGGGACCTATGTGGTGTACAAACATGTATTTCTTATGTATGAAATATGTGTAACATGCAATATGTGGAATGGGGTGTTACATCATTGATGTACTTTAGACAATGATTTAGATTTTACACAAAGAAAACTTTCATATTGTCTTACTAAGTTTATCATCCTCGATTCTTGTACTTTAGAAGTACCTTCATATTGAACACAAAGAGTGTCCCACATGGTTTTTGAGGTTTTAAGCTTCATCAAGGAGTGATAAACCTCGTTAGGAAGAGCCATGGCTATTATAGATCTCGCACGAGTATCTAAATCCATCTTCTTCTTGTCTTCGTCACTCCACTGATAAGAGAGCTTCAGAATCTGCCATTTAGGAATCGCGACAAACGTAGCAGTAGCAGGAACTGCTGGAGTGATTGCAAATGAACATAAGGTCCGTTCTCCATGTAGTATGGAATCTCATGATCTACACCCTCTAAGAAAAGAGACATCCGGTTTTTCTAGAGACTGAAGTTGTCTCCGATAAACCGGGGAGGTTTGGCAAAAGAGTCATTGTCGTGAAAGTTTGTGCTCGTGTTTTGCAAAGCCATTTGAAAGGTAAATAATTTATCTATAAAGAAGTGATAATAAAACACCAATAAAACAACAAAACAAACACTACTCTGATACCACTTGTTGGTCCCAGCCGGATCTATAAGAGTTTATAAGTAACAGTTTGTAGAAGGGGAGATGAATATAAACACAACAAATTTCACTTTTTAAAAACTTATATTGATAAAGAAGATCAATACAGAATTTTATAGATTGTTTGCGGAAGAGATAAGATACATAACTTATCTAAACAATTAAAGATACACACAAATTACGAATAGGAATAAAAAAGACTTGCTAAAATAAATAGGTTAAGAAGGACTTATGCTCTTCACTTGTTACAGTGGAAGTCTGTAGATAGAGAAGACGAAGACTGCTGAGAAGAGAGAACTTCTCAGCTATTTATATCTATTGCATTAAATGCAAGTCAGATGGTACAAAAGCACGTGGCAAGCTTTGAGAGGTGAGCTTGTCCTTTGTTGGAGATATACAGGCTTTTGGCTGTATATGAACAACGTCTTTCATAAAGTAGGTAAGCACGTTTGGAGACAATAGTGTGACTCGGAACAGTACTTTACTTTGAAGGTATAGGTTTATCCTTTATGTGCAGAAGGATAAGACAAAAACTAATCTTTTTCAACAAGATTCGTCTGATTGCTGACACTAGAATAACCCTGAGGTTTCTTTAGTGTTTGCTGAATCTTGTGTAGATTTCACACTTGTGTAGACAAGCTTATGATCATTGAAACTGCTTCATATATGAATTTGCTTGTCTCTATCTTCGATATCGCTGAAGATTATGAGGTATGAGTTTTATCTTTCTGAAGGATATTTGTATATGAAATAATTACAATGCATGTTCAACGATCATTGAACAGATTCAGTTATGATCGTTAAAGTTGAATACAGAGGTAGTACACTTCGTAAGGTAAAAAATGATCATCATCAAATCAATAAGATAAATGATCAAAATATAAACACATCACAACAAATCAAATGTTCTCTAATGGTGCATAAGTAGTTATGGACACCAGTGGTGAAGTGGTCGTGGGTGTCTTGCAACGCGTGGTCTTTTGCGAACGAGAAAGGAAAGAGGGGCCATCAAGACTAGGGAGGATGATATATGATATATTTTACATGACGATTAAAAATAAAATAAATAATTATATAAATAATTAATATAATATTTTTCAATTTTTTTACAGAAAATTAAGAAAATAGGTTAAAAGACTAATGCTATTCACTTAATGGCACATTAATTGACGGTGTTAAGACAAGAGATCACTTACAAAGCAAAATACAAACCAGTGGGACTATTATTATATTTATTTAAGTTTAAATACATTGTTTGTAGGTACATGTAAATCATAAGGACCAAAATTGCAGTTTACTCATATTTTACGTCTTATCATACACATGATAAGCTGACTTCGGTAGTCAAATGACATATACTTAAATTGAAGTTAATAGATGTCAACTTTATGATATATCAATACTTTCTTGCGGGATACTCATGGTTCAAAGTTCCAAGAAATAAAATTCAAACAGAATTTCAATATAAGTTCATACGACATTTCAACATTCCAATTACTTTGAATTATTCAACAAACAAAAACTACTTAACTTTCTCAATTATATATTTAAATAATAGTATTTATTGATTGTTAGTCTATTGTCTAAAAGATACAACAGTATGGATAAAATTAAATTATTATTAAAATATCTTACATTTATCTATTTGTAACTCGTCTGTATTTAAATGACTTATGATTAATGAAAATTACAAATTCATTACCTCTACTTACTGGTATTGTATTTTGTTTTCCTATAAGATGTTATCAACACGTAAGTTCAGTAATCTTGTCCGATGCCGCTAAATCATTGTTCTGTTTGTTACTCGACGCTGTTGAATGGCTTGTTTTCCTCTACTTCAATTCAAGTAAGTATCTGTAAGTCTTTTTTTTTTTTTATATGCAAACATTCTAAGATCATGTTAGAATTTAAACATAATTTGTGATTTGATCTATTGAACGTTTTGGTTTTATTTTTATTGTTGATATCAATTAAATTGAAAAAAAAAATTAAAACCAAATCAAATTCGTAAGTACTTAATTTTTGATTGAAATAGTCAAATTAATAAAAGTGAATATTGATGTAAAGAAGAATCAAAAGAATAGTGTTTAAATTTATTTGGGATTTCATTGTTATTTTGATGTAATTATCTAAATTAAATAATTTTATTTGGGATTTCATTGTTATTTTGATCTAGTTATCTAAATTAAATAATTTTTCTTTAAATTTTTAAAGGAATTAAATAAATAAATAGAAACTTGGGTAATTTGCAATGAAGGAATCTTCTTCTAAATCTATGACAATTTTGTTATCAATTAAATAAAGATTTAATCGTTTTTCTTTGTTAACTACTTATTAGGTTTTTTTATTTAATAGATATTTATTATATTGATATTATTTTAGTTCAATATAATTTAAATTGTAATTGTGCTATTATAATTATTTTATAGTTTGAAAGATGTTATTGTTATGTATTAACTTATTATTACTTACAATTAAATTTATATACTCGGTTGGCCATTTTATTTTAATTAATGTTTATCGATATTTATACTATTTTATAAAACAAATTTAGTAAAAGTCTTAAAGTCTTAAAATTTTAAATGACCAAAATATCTTTTATACTCATTTTTTCACTTTTTCACCATTTCCTCTCCTCACATACACTCACACTCTCATAACCGATTTTTTTTAAATTATAATTTTAAATTTACACTTTATACCCTATAATTAATTAATTAATTATAATTTTAAATTTACACTTTATACCACTATTAATTTTAAATTTACTTTACGACCTTTACTTTTAATGTTTCATTTTAAACATTTATCAAATTAACATACATAATCGTATATCAATTAAAACATGTTTAAAAAATACATTTTTATTTTAACAAGTTACACCATTATAATCGTCTCGTTAATACCTTCAAAATGAGTCTAATATTGAATAGTTTTTGACTTAATTATATTATTATATATTATATATACTGTGAAAAAATATTTTTAATATTTACGAYTTATACTTTTATAGTTATTTATTTATATATATACTATATATTTTGGAATTAGGCAGTCCAAATTGCACTGTATAATATGTTTTGAATTAATATGTACTTGGGTTTTTTGAAATATATATATACATGTATTAATTCAACCTTAATCTGAGTTTCTGGACAAGTAAGAGGGTAAGCATTTGAAATTTCATTATAAACCTCAACTTTTCTTGTCTTTTCATGGCTTATGATCTGTCAAATTTGTAGTTTTCTTTATTGGTTTTGAGTGTTTATCATAAAACTCTAAGTTTTTTGGTTCTTTGCTCTTGGTGTAAAACGAATACATTTGTGGAGTCGTTTAAATATGTTGGATTTTAAATATATTGAATTTTAATCTATACTATCTTATAAAGCAAATTTAGCAAAAGTCTTAAAGTTCTAAATGACCAAAATACCTTTTATACTCATTTTTTCATTTTTTTCACCACCTCCTCTCCTCACATACACTCACACTCTCATAACCGATTTTTTTAAAATTATAATTTTAAATTTACACTTTATACCCCTATAATTAATTAATTAAT
>NC_037539.1:16118372-16128358 GCF_001531365.2 Cynara cardunculus var. scolymus | reverse complement strand
AATATGTTTTGAATTAATATGTTCTTGGGTTTTTTGAAATATATATATACATGTATTAATTCAACCTTAATATAAGTTTCTGGACAAGAAAGAGGGTAAGCAGTTGAAATTTCATTCTAAACCCCATCTTTTTTTGTCTTTTCATTGCTTATGATCTGTCAAATTTGTATTTTTTTTTATTGGTTTTGAGTGTATATCTTAAAACTCAAGTTTCTTGGTTCTTTGCTCTTTGTGTAAAACGAATACATTTGTGGAGTCGTTTAAATATGTTGGATTTTAAATATATTGGATTTTAAACCGTCATACAATTTTTTTYATCGATAGTCTGTAATTGGAACCATAACTCTTATTTATTCAAATTGTATTAATATGTAAAGACCAAGTGTAACCTATATCATCGTTAAATCTTATCTTATAAAACCAGGGGAACTTCAAAATCGTTAAAATTCATGGCTCCCGCCGCATTGCGCGGGTACACAACTAGTTATATTATAAAGCATTTGGTAAAAACTTTTAAAAACAATTTTTTTTGCATGAAGTACTGTTTACTAATGCATATTACTTAAAATTCAAGATTACATATAGAATATGAATACATTTTATTAAAGTTCCATGTTTGAATTCGTGTAACTAACTACAGATAAACATAATAAAATACATGATAAACATTATTTTAAATTTAAAAAATCTAAAATATAATTAAGATAATTATTGAGTTTTAACAAAATACTTAATTATTATCTTAAAAAATTATTTTATTAAACCAAAAATAAATTAGTTCGTTATTAAACTTCAATTGAATTATAATAAAATTTTGAATTATAGAAATTACACAAAAATGAAACCTAGTTAATTTGATACTAATATCTTTTTTTTTTCAAAATTTAATAATATCTTCAAATTTATATTTCATTCAAAAATAAAATATTTTTTTTTCTCAAAACCACATAAGATCGCATTATAACATTGATATACCCAAATTATAAAAACAAAACATTAAACTCAAGATGTATCTCATTACATTGTACGAATACCCTTTTAATTAATTTAATATGTATCTAGCATTTGATTAATTTACCTTTGATAGTTATTCAAATATTTAATGCCGATAATCATAATATCCTTTTGCCTCTTATCAATATCTCCCAAAATGTCCATATGGTATTAAATATTTTGAATTTGATCTCATTTTTTGACCCCATATCAAAATCTACAAAATAACTAATGTTATATATGTATTTTATAAATGAATTAATTGCAGTATTTTAAAGGATTTTGTCAAATGGATGTAAATAAACCTAAGGGTTTGTAAGAACTTAAGTAATTCAAATGATTCTCTTCTTACCTAGAAATCCAAAAATACTTAAGTGATTTTCGAATATTAGAACACTAATAGTAAACAATTTAATAACGCTGTGATATAGTAAAATTTTATACACCCATCATAATTGTCTTATAAAAAAAATCATTTATCCCTTACTCATATAAGTGGTCGAAACAACGATCACCATTCAACACCCTAAACTCAAAAGAACTTGAGTACCATATATGGGTATCAAAGTATAGATTATCTTCATTGAAAAGGTACTCGAAAATACCCTAAAACTATCAACTTCTTATTGAGCTAGAAAACCAAGTTGAAAAGGTAAAAGCAAATATCGTCAAGTTTTTTACATGACATAACTAATCGTACAGTAGAATGAAACTCACTTACTCGATTACAAGAAATTGATTGAAAAAAAAATGTTGTTTCTCATACGACTCTCATACTTTTCATAATATCTTTTGCATTCACATTCCAACAATCATACTAATGAACCAGTATAAGCTGCAATATAACTTTTAGACAAACTGATCAACTTATTGCAAGTGGTTGAGAGACATAACATGATTCTTTCGAATAAGAACGCTAGATATGCTAGGACGAAGAAAATTCCATAGGTCAATAAGCGTTAGAGGTGTAAACAAGTTCAAAAGATAGTGAATTGATAATAATTCACACACGTGGTATTTATGCACCTCATGGACGGCCCCATGCAAAGGATCAAGATTATAGCAAGAGTGTGAAAAAATTTCCAGTACCTGGTGTAGAGATGCAACTACTAGTCAATTGATGATGGACAATCATGGAGGAAGTGCTTAAATGAATGCTTATGCCAAAAGGGAACAAGTTGAAAATAAACATTAATATTGATATGATAGTTATTTAAATCATTCCTTATATGTTTTTAAACTTTTTATTAGATCTTGAAGAATTTTAAGATAATTTTTTAAGGTCAATTGAGTCTGAATTTATTGAAATTTATGTTAAGTATCAAATTAATTTCATTTGCACGTATACACCCAAATCTACAACCATTATAGATATAAAGAAATACGTTAAAGAACAAATAAAAAACTTTCAATATTCTCTATTCTATGATGAATGTATCGAGGAGAACTTCAATTTTTGTGTAGGACCTCCTATACAATCCTAATAAATATACTATTACTTGAAGTAACTATCTATGATTCCTCCAACCAAATATTTAGACGATGGATTGGCATTGTTTGTTGTTACAAGATTAATAGACACTAATGCACTATATTAATGAAACTTTGTTAAAATATTTGTATCAATTGGAAATTGTATTATTATAATTGAAATTGGTATATGTACATCAACTTCAATGAATATGAAATGAAACATATATTAGATATACTAATGTATCAAACTAGTGGATTATCGAGGTCATTGAATCATATTTTGTCACCAATAAAGAACTTTGGGACAATGACACATATATATTTCGACATGACCATATGTAACACCATGGTTATGGCATAATGATCCGTGAGTTGCAAGATACACATGGACACTTTCTTTTTAGAGTGAAAGGAAAAATGAGGCAACTATCCAATTGTAACTATTGATTTGTGAAGCATAAGAAGCAACACCACCATCATAATATGCTCTCTCGAATACCAAGAACTTTTACAACTGCTTCTAATTTCGAAGACAAGAATGAAACTATCCTAAACCTGAGGACATAATACAAAAATGTTTCATTATTACAAAGAATTCAAGGTGATATTTATGGACGTATACATCTATAATGTGGTCCACTCAAATACTTTATGGTTCTGGTTGATGCTTTAACACGATGGATGCATGTCACATTACTTTTTCACACAAAATATTGCATTTACAACTCTCCTAAAAAAATTATGTTTTAAGGCTCACCACTCTGATGATCTCATCAAGCTTATATGTCTTGTTAATGCTAAAGAAACTATATCATAAGGATTTGATGATTAGTGCATGTATATTATGATCGATCTAGAGCATCCTATGCCCCATGTGTACACATAAATGTGGTCTCAGAAGCTGTCATAAAAATGATAGAGATGGAAGCTAGGATATTGGTTATGCACACTAATTTTCCCTCATTTGAGTAGGGTTATACAATATTACATGCAACTTTGCTTTTTTTTAAAACCCATTACTATTTAACAAATCTCATGTGTACCCGTTAGTATACGGGTATAAGCCTAATTTTTACATTTACCATGTTTTTATGTAGTATATGTACCAATTACATCCCCATAACACATGAAAATGAGTCCTCAAAGATTATTAAGTATATGTTGGATGTGAATCCCCAACAATCATATGCTTATTAGAACCCTTGACAGGTAACCTCTTACCCCCGGATTTTTGGATTATAACATTGATGAAACAGTCTTTCTATCGTTAGGGGGAGATATGAAAATGATTTTTCTGGGGAACGACATGAAGCATCACTGAATATTCCTGTGCTATCTCATTTTGATCTCCTAATCTTCACAATGTAAAGTTCAAGTCAAACGATTCAGAGTCAATACCTGATATTTCTAATGTTATCCAAAAGTGACAATATCACATATACCAAGCTGCAAATATACGTGCAATGTTCAAATTCCTAAAATAGATGCACAACACCACTAAAATGTGCATTGAAACCACACAGAGTGGAGATGTACTTCAGGTTGTAGCTCTCAAAGGGAAATAGGGGAAGCTACTTGGTTTGATAGATACGCATCTAAAGGAAGAGAAGTATAAGATACAAACATTCATCATCATTACAAAAGGTTTCCATGAGATTGTCTCTAGTTATAGCAACGTCCATGAATCATTACTTGAGGCTAATCCAAAGTTAATATTGATTCCAAAGATCATATAAAACTTAAATGAATTATTAGAGTGCATATGAGTTGATATATAGAACATACATACTCATTGATAATATAATTGCATATACTATCGCACATGAGATGATAGAGCATGATGACATCGAACCATGATCAGTTGAAAATTGTCAATAAAGACCATATTGGCTTAAATGAAAAAAAGAAATTCTTGAAGAATTATATTCTTTGGAAAATGAACGAGTATTTGGTCGAGTAGTGCTAATTAGTGGCGGATCTACAAATTTTGATGATAGGAGTCGGAATTTTCGAAATTTTAAGTAACATAATGTAGGTTGGGGAATATTATGATAACTATTACTACGACTACCAACTTCGAGTTTTAGGTAATTAATGCAAAACTAATTACTCTCTTAGGCTATTACTACTTACAAGGATCTGCAAGGGATAAATACCTTTGTTTTCAATGATTCCAACAGCCTGTACAAGAATTCTAAGAAAGCTTGTTACCACTTACAAGGGTCTACAAAATGCAAAAGGGGTTAGTATAATGAACCACAAAAGTAATCTAAGTCTAATGTGTGTGAAAGTTCCAAAAAGACATCAAATGAAAGATTCACATTTCAAAGAATAAAAGAAGTCAAAGAACGAGACTTCAAAGTTCAAAGTGGCCACTTCTAAACATTATTCAGTTATTCTTCATCACTACTATTAATATTTAATATTCTACCATATATCATCTAGATCATCTACATCAACTATTGGAACATAATCCTAATGGTCAGTGCCAGTGACAGAACTTGAACTTCCAATTCTCATATTCATCATTTCTGCATTTATAAAAACAAATTAAAAGAACGATATTAATATACAAATTCAAGTATATGCTAACATAATTTGAAAAGGAATACTAAAACACATAATTAATGCCGTACCTTTCTCAAACTTTTCAATATCATCTATGTTTTCTTTAACTGCAGTTGGCTAACTAGGGCCTCTTAGCCAGTCTTGTGTACATATAAGGGCTTCTACTATCTTAGGACATAGAGAACTCATAGAATTATATAAAGACCCTGCCACTAGTACAAAGCCACAGTTGAAATTGGAACAACAAGTACATCTCTAGCCAATTTCGAAAGGATAGTAAACCTTTCACTGTTAACCTTCCACCATCTTAAAATATCCAAAAAATTGTTTGTATCATCTATGGTGGACTCACTTAGATAAACTTCAAATTCACTTTTTTTGTTGAGTAAAGCCTCAATTTTCATCTTTTGTTTCTTTAATTGGCTTTCTAATCTGGATTGTACCCTTCCAACAGGAACATTCTCACACTTAATGGGTGGAGGAGGCATCATAGTGGTAGAAGGCTCAGAATATGTTGAGACATGCTCTTCAAACAACATATTCAGTTTAGACTTTACCTTCTCAAAACATGACTTATCTTGATCCTCATCCTATGATAAAGATGGACTTGCATGTACTCAACCTTGTCTCTTGGGTCCAATATATTGTCAAAAAATATTATAAAGTTCATCTTATCCAGATCACCCCAATATTTACTAAACTTCTCTTCATTTTACCACCTATTTCATGTTCATAAATCAAAAACAAAAAGTTAGTCAACAACCAAAAAAAGTAAATATTAGAATTTAAATTAAAGGAGGATAAACATACCTCTTTCATATTTGACTTAGATTGTAACATATCGGCAATAATGCAACTTAAATATGAAATCTCGGATATGAAAGAATTTGAGGTGATATAAAGTGAGCCAAGCTGTCAACAGATAACCAATCAAGATATGAAGGCACCGAATCACCTAAATCCAAAGTCAACACGGTGTCATTATTCTCATACGTTTCAAAAACTTATCTGTAAGCTATTGCAGTTTGAAGCATCATATAGGTGGAGTTTCATCTAGTTGGAACGTCAAGACATAAAGAACTTTTCTTTTCCACTTCAAGAAATTTTGCAAGCTCTCTAAATGTCTTCAACCTAGATGGAGAACCCCTCACCCACTTAATGCAATCCCTAATCTTCTTAACTGATGTATCTGCTAATTTCAATCCATCTTGTACAACCAAATTTAGAAAATGAGCAATGCATCTCATATGTATATACTCAACCCTAGTAGAAGAACCACCCCAATTCACCACCTTCTTTTTCATGAACCCAATGGCAATATCATTTGCTTGATGCATTATCAACTGTGATAGTGAAAATATTTTTTACTCCCCAATCAAGAAAACAACTATCTATGGCTTTAACTATATTTTCCCCTTTATGTTAATGCATAGGCACAAATGAGATGACTTTTTATTTATTTTCCACTGATTATCAATAAAATGTGCAGTGACACACATATAATTAACACTTTGAATAGATGTCCAAGTATCAATAGTCAAACTAATGCATTGCATGCTTGATGTAAGTAGTTTCTTAAGGTTCGTCTTCTCTTCAAAGTAAATATTAAATATATCCCTATTAATTGTCCATCTAGAATGGATCTTAAATATAGGGCATGCAGCTTCAACAAATTGTTTAAAACCCCTCCTTTCAACAAACCTAAATGGAAGTTCATCCATTATAATCATTTTAGCTAACATCTTTCGAACAACCTCTTGGTTAAAAACCTAAGATGTCAAAGCACCATCACTATTATCATATTTTTCCAGTTTGAAATGCAAGCATGGACTGTTTCGTCTCCTTAGCATGTGGATTTTTTAGACAAGCGCACATGTGGCTATTTAAAGATGAAGTATCATGCTTTTTAGCCTCAACTTCATACTCTTTTGAAAAATATAAACACTTACCTTTAATGACCATCCCATCATCGTTTAAAATCTTCTCAAAATGGTCCTATACTTGAGATCTGGATTCCAACATCTTCCTTTTCCTTGTACTTTCCAGAACAAATTGAGTTAATGTAGCATTAGATTCTAAAGGAGGTTGTTGATGACTGTTACTTCTGGACTGAGACATGCTAACTTTTTTCCATCTATCATTCTAAACAATATAAGAATTAAGAAGTTAACAAGAAGAATGAGTGTTCCATAACATTATATGAATATATGTTTATAAGTTATAACGATTAACAAGTTACCTATGAGACAATGAGTTACCTATATCACTATAGTAAGTTAGTAACTCACTCTGTTCCTATGAGATAATGAGACAATGAGGCAATGCAATCATCAAATCTTTCCTTTTTTTGTCCGTTAGTAGAAATATAATTATTTTAAGCTCATTATTTGTTAAGTTATATGCTCTATTTATAATATCAATTAAAAGTTTATGTTCTATAAAGCAAATATATAACTTCTATTACAAATAGTGCAAACAGCCAAACACACAGTAAAGACTAAACATATATGCACACAAATTGAAATTGGTATGCATTTCAGTGATATCACTTATGAACCTTTGAAGATTCTACATTCCAAATTCCACTATTCCATAATACTAGTAAATATATATGCACACAAATTGGTATATCACTTATGAACCTTTGCAAACACATAGTAAAGTGTTGATTCTCTATCCCAATGATTTGATGATAATCTTTTTTATCTTACGAGGTGTACTATCTCTTTATCAGCTTCAGCGATCATCACTAAGTTTGTTCAGTGATTGCTGAACATGTATTTTAATTTTCAAAGAGACAAGTATTCTTCAGGAAGACAAAACTCACACCACATAACCTTCAGTGATATCGAAGATAAAGCTAAAGACAGAGATAAGCAAGTTCGTGATCTGATACGGTTTTCAATGATTACAAGTCTGTCTACACAAGTGTGAAATCTACCCAAGATTAAGCAAACACTGAAGAAACATCAACGTTATTCTAGTGTCAGTGATCAAATGAAACTTAAAGAACAAGATTAGTTTTTGTCTTGTCCTCCTACACATAAAGGACAAACCTATACCTCTCAAAGTAAAGTACTCATATAGAGTCACTCTATTGTCTCCAAACATGCTTACCTACTTCGTGAAAGACTGTTGTTCATAGATGGAAAAAGCCTGTATATCTGGAATGAATGACAAGCTCACCTTTAGAAGCTTGCCATGTGCTTTGTACCGTCTGACTTGCATCTAATGCAACCAGTATAAATAGCTGAGAAGATCTTCCTTCTCAGTCACTTACTCAACCACTCTAACTAGTAAAGAGGAAGCAAACTAATGCCAAGAATTCTTACTTCTTAAACATCAACTGTCTACCTAAGAAAAAGGCTTCCTCTCAAGCACAAGATTTCTTAACATTTTCTTTTAGCAAGTCTTTTCTTTCTTGCTTTCTGTATCTTGTGTGTTTCTTTGATTTTTTAGAAAAGTTTTGTATCTTATCTTTTCTACAAACAATCTGTAAAATTCTATATTGGTCTTTTTTTTTATCAATAAAGGATTTTAAAAACTGAAACCTACTGTGTTTGTATTCATCCCCCATTCGACAAGCTGCTACCTTTAAAATCTTGTAAATCAGGCTGGGACCAACAAGTGGTATCAGAGCAATGTTTGTTTTAGTGTTTAACAATGTTTTATTGGTGTTTATTATCTCTTCTTTCTAGATAATGATAATTTATTTACCATTCTCTTATTTATAGATAATTTATTTATCATTCCAGACACGACTAACAATGAAGTTGAATCCTCTGCAGGGATTGTTGTGTTCCCATTAGTCATATACCCCCTTCTATTTCAAATATTGGTCCCTCAGTTACTAAATCCTCTTCAGTCACTGAACCTCTCTCAGTAAATGAATCTCCCCTTGAGCTCCTTTAGCAGTTTAAGTTCTTGCTAAAGAATCTCTTGCTGGAGCCTCATTTTCTATACATGAGCCTCCAAACTCTGAAGATGACAATTTATGTCATCCACTAGCTCAGCGATAAACGAAAAGTCATCCCATAGGTCAAATTCTTGGTGATCCAAGTGCATATATTCTGACTCATCGAGGTCTAGGTAATATCTATCTCTTTGCCAACTTACTTTCTTTAGTTGAGCCCAAGAATCAATGAGGCTATCACTGACGCATGTTAAGTCAATGTTATGCAAGAAAAACTCATTGAGTTTGATAGAAATAAAGTATGATACCTTGTCTTGCATCCATCTAGCAAAATTGTGATAGACACTAAATGGGTCTATAGCAACAAGTTGGATGAATAAGGAATTGTAACCCGCAATAAGGCTCGACTTGTTGCTCAGGGATACAGGCAAGAAGAAGACATCTATTATGATGAAACCTTCGCATCAGTGGCTAGACTCGAAACAATTCAACTCTTCCTTGCCTATGATGCCCATAAGGACATTAAAGTCTATCAAATGGATGTAAATAGCACTTTCCTAAATGGAAAACTTTAGGATGAATTTTATGTTGAACAACCTCCAAGGTTTCTTGACCCTAACCATCCAACTCATGTCTATTGATTGGATAAAGCTCTTAATGGGTTAAAATGGGCCCCTCGTGCCTGGTATGACAACCTTTCTTCATTTCTCATCTCTGAGAAATTTGGCCGTGGAAAGATTGACCAAACCCTATTTCTTGGGAAAGTCAAGGGTCATATCATTCTTGTCCAAATTTATGTCAATAATATTATATTTGGTTCCACTAATCCCTCTTTGTGTTTTCGTTTCTCTGAATGCATGAAGAAAGAATATCAGATGAGCATGGTGGGAGAATTGACATATTTTCTAGGTCTTCAGATTAAGCAATATGATAAAGGCATTTCTATTAGTCAGAGTAATTATGCCATGGATATGTTGAAGAAATTTGACCTAACCAATAGTTCATGTATGAAAACTCCCATGGCTCCTCTTCTCACACT
>NC_037539.1:16116760-16118272 GCF_001531365.2 Cynara cardunculus var. scolymus | reverse complement strand
ATTGATATTCGGTATCACTTTATCAGAGATCATGTGATGAAAGGTGATGTTGAACTTCATTTTATCCCTACAGACTATCAACTCGCTGACTTGTTTACCAAGCCTCTTGATGAATCTCGGTTTAATTTTTTGCTCAGTGAGTTGGGTATGTTAAATGTTGACAAATAATTTTTGAGTTTTCACTAATTCATTTGGGTTGTGTTTTCTCTAAAAATGTTGTTGTATCATTTGCTCAAAAATTGTCTTGTTTCTGTGTGAGTGTATGCTTCTCTCTTTCTAACATATTGATTTTTTTTTGTGAAATGATGGGTTTTACACTCGTGTATTTTTCCTTAAAAATCAATTTCTTTTTCTTTCTCTCTAAAAGTCTCTATGTGAATTCTTTAAAAAAATTTGTGTTTAATATATATATATTAGTATTTTTTTACTTTATTTTATATTTCAAAAAAAAAATGATTCTTAGTATTTTATTAAAATTTACTTTATGCTTGAAAAACTTTTAATTAATTAAAACGGGAAAAAGATAAACCGTTTTGCTATATGTAGTGGTTTTATTTATTTTTTTGGTTTGTTTATGTTAACTGGGCCTCAACTTTGGGCCCAACCAAAACCACTCCCCTTTCGGCCTCCCACCTATCCATCGGCTTCCCCTATCCTACCCTCAAACCGATCTCACCCTCTCCTCTTCAATCGGCCTCTACCCACACACCGATCCCATAAACCCCCAAACACCATTCGGCCTCTCTCTTCTCTTATCAATAAGCCGCACCCAAAACCCCATCCACACCCCACAAGCCGAACCTCCACCCCTCCTCACACCGAATTCTCTCATTTGGCCTCCTCTCCTCTTCCTCTTTGCTTCAATAAGACGAACCCCCTTAAACCGATCGGCCTCTCTCCTTTCGGCTTCCTCATCGGCTTCTCTCTTTCCTCCACCCTCACACCAATCAAACACCGATCACTTCCTCCCCCAAGCCGATCTCCAAACTGAACCCCTTCCTCTTCGGCTTCCATCACACCCACCCCTTCGGCTTGCTCAGGTTTGTGACCAACCCCCCTCCTAGCCGATTATAAACTCTAGCCGAACACCCCTTCCCCTTTTCTAATCCCTAAGCCGATTCTTCTACACATAAGCTGATCTCCCATCTTCCTCCCTTAGGCCCAAACTCCTTGGCCCATACCTTTCGGCCCATCCCCTCTCTTTTCTAAACCCTAGGACCCCCTCTCCCTCTTTATAAATATATCTTTGCTTTCCTTCTTTTCTTCACAAACCAATCCACCCTCTCAACCCCTACACCAAACCGATCCCCCCTCACACATTCGGCTTCCCTTATTCGGCTTTCTCTTTCCTCTCTTCTAATCGGTCTAAACTACACACCGATTCCCTCTCCCGAAGCCGATCCTCCCTCATCTCCTTCCTAAACTACACTAAGCCGATCCTAACCTCCATCCCCAATCGACTTCTCCTTTGAACTGACCATTCTTCCATCAAGAAACCGATCTTATTTAGCC
>NC_037539.1:16113531-16115200 GCF_001531365.2 Cynara cardunculus var. scolymus | reverse complement strand
GGTGACTCTCAGGGCGCCGATGGTAATGAGAGTGTTGGTGTCTCTTCACCAGGTGGGTCAGCAAGCCCAATCAAAGCTTGCTCTCCTACTCCAGCTGCTGTTTCTCCATCAAGGCCCCCCTCTGCACCAGGCTTCCAGTTCTCAGCTCCTTCTCCTCCTGAGGTGATTTATGCCTTACCCACTGAAGTGGTGGACATGTTGAGAGGCTTCACYTCTCAATGTCAGTTGCTCATCTCTCAACAGGCCACCCTCGGCATGGATTTATCTGGGAAGTTGGACTGTGTTACCTCTGAACTGCATCACCACAGTGTCGCCTTGACAGCTCATGGCACTGCTTTCTCTACTCTTCAAGCTACGATTGATTCTTTGGATGCTCGTATGGMTGCTATATCTGATTCTCAATCCAGCATATCTGAAGCTGTCGCTGATCTTCGTGCTCGGTCGGATAGTCAGGCTGCCACTAATTAGGCAATTCTTCAATCACTGCTGATCTTCACTCCAAGATGGATGCACAGACTCAGATATCCAAATTGTTCTTAGCCAGAGATACAGAGTTCACTGTTGACTTGGGTCCTACTCAGTTCACGAAAGAGGACAGGGTCGTGTTAGCCAAAGTCAGTCGCCGTGTCGAGTCCGATTATGATCTTCTCAGCGGTCTTCATCGCGATGTCTCACGTCTGCTTCGTGCCACCTGTGCTCCCTTTCCTCGTGCTACTGCTTCTGTGCCTTCCCCACCTGCCGATGTGGAGGGTCCTTCTGTACCTGCTGCTGGGCCTTCCCCTATTACCACTGAGGGGGAGAAGACAGTTGATCCTGCTACCAGTGTCAACGGGGATGACGACTCTTCTTCTACTTCTTCTACTTCTTCATCCTCAGCTGAGTCAGATGGTGATGCTCCTATTGAGGGGGAGCTACTTGTTCATGATGATAGAGCCACAACAACTGTTGAGGGGGAGCAACCATGTTCTATGCCTTCGGTATCTTTTGAGGTTGGTACTATCCCTTCTCAGGATGATGTTCTCACTACTTCTGGGGACTTAGTCCCAACTCACAGAGAAGGAAAGGCACCCATGACCAAAGATGAAGAAGCTGCTGCAGCTAAAGCAGCTAAATCTGTTAGACATCAATCTGAAGTTCCTGCAGCCGACAGACTTGTGCTTAAAGCTTCACGTCCTCAAGAAACTAATCTTCAGCTCCTAGGTATTTCTTCTGAGGATGCGGCCAACTCAATTGCTCTTCAAAAGCAATTTGAGGAAGCCAACAGATCTTACACCTTGGTCCCACGATCTGAGTCTGAAGAAACCAAAGAAAAAAGAATTAAATGGTTTAATGACTCAATTCTCCGACGCTACACTACTAGTCGAATCGTCAATGCCAGAATCAAAGGTCCTCAAAAATCGACCTATGATTCCAATCTGATCCTTTTGATTATTGGTCGAGAAAACGGAGCAGTGAGGACAGAAAAGTTGTCTTGGATCCATTCCTACGGTCTTATTGAGTGGATGGAGATCATCAAGTTTCTCAATAAAAGCAGAAGTATGTATAAGGAATATGTCTTGASTCATCTGTATCGCCTTCTCAAAAAGATACAGATGATCAAGATACATTACAAACTGCCTTCCCCTCCACAACTCTCCTTTCTTAAGCAAGTGTTAAGCAAAGCTGGCTC
>NC_037539.1:16086453-16110461 GCF_001531365.2 Cynara cardunculus var. scolymus | reverse complement strand
GCATCATACATCAGAATGAATGAAATTATCAGCGAGAGTCGTCAATTCAAAAAATTATAAGCAGATCTTTTCAAATCCACTTGTATAATCTTTTCAGATTAAGGGAATGGGAAAATAACAACCAATTTCAATTTATGAAATTGTTTTGAGACTTTATGAGATTCATCTCACCAGGTCTTCCATTCAATCATTGATATCTAATACAAGTATATCTATGAATGTTATGGAAAAAAAAACATATAAATTGCAAAATCTGTGTAGTGTAGAAAAATAAAGCAACATATGCTTCTATTTAGGCTCAAAAAGATCAATCGTGTGGACTACACAAATTTATCAGACTCAATTCGTGATCAAAAAGACTTGAAGGGGGGGGGGACATATATCCTTCTTTTTCAATATCAACTTTCTCCGAATGAGAAACGGATAGATTGTGAGTTGCGTTCCCCAAGTGTTATTGAAACACTTATCTGTTAAGAGATAAACACTTATCTAGGTCATGCGTAGTATAATTCTTCTCATGCACTTTAATTTTTCTACACTATACAACTTTTGCATTTTATATGTTATTTTTGCCTAAACATTCATAGATATGCTAATTTTAAGCTATCGATGATTGAACGGAAGACCTGGTGAGATGAGTATCAAAAAGTCTCATATATATAGTACATCCATTGTACTGAGTATATCTGTTATACTCACAGGACAATCTTTTTATAAGATTGAAAACAGTTTCATACGTTGAAATTTGTTGTTACCTTCCCATTCCCTTAATCTGAAAAGATTAAACAAGTGGATTTGAAAATATCTATTTACAACTTCATGAATTGACAGCTTTCCCGGAAATTTTCATTCATTCTTGTGTATGATGTCATGATTCTCATTTCATCATTAGGGGGAGTATGTAATAATGAATGAAATGTCTAATTCCAATCCCGGCCACCAATAGTGTTCCTTCAATTTCTTATACATCTTATCCGCTCCAGGGTGAATCGAATACTTTGATCGATGTGCTTCGTTCAGAATTATGGATCTAAGATTGCCAATCTTAGGAATCCAAACCCTGTTTCCCAAGTAATTCACTCCATCGAACTTCAGTTGGAACTTAGATTCTATGTGGTGTAGGGTCTCATTTTTCAAATTCTCTTCCTTCAATGCCTCTTTTTGATCTTTGAGAATTTGTGCTTTCAAACGTGTGGTTACTACTGCTCCCAAAGCTCGTACCCTTGTTGGCTTCACTCTTTCCTTTCTGCTCAAAGCATCAACTACTACATTAGCCTTGCCTGGGTGGTTCTTAATTTCGCAATCATAATTACTGAGCAGTTCCACCCATCTTCTTTGCCTCATATTTAACATTTTCTGATTGAAGATGTGTTGAAGACTTTTGTGATCAGTAAACACAGTGCACTTGGTACCGTATAGGTAATGTCTCCAAATCTTAAATGCAAATATTACGGCTCCTAATTCTAGGTCATGCATAGTATAATTCTTCTCATGAAAAGTTACGCAGATAAATGTCGTAAGCCGATTGAGTTTCAATTGGTGATAGGGTGATGTTAAAAGTATCACCTTAGAAAGGAGTTGTCCATTTTGGGAATAAGTGTANATAAATGTCGTAAGCCGATTGAGTTTCAATTGGTGATAGGGTGATGTTAAAAGTATCACCTTAGAAAGGAGTTGTCCATTTTGGGAATAAGTGTATGTTAAGTCCAAGGTATGTTGGAYCTTTCCCTATCCTTGAACGAGTTGGAGAAGTRGCKTACAAACTAGAGCYTCCTATGGAGTTAAGTGGTATTCAYCACACTTTTCAAGTGTCCAWTCTAAGGAAGTGTCTAGCAAATCCAGASGTAGMAGTACCAYTACCAGAAATCARTATTGATGAAAAGTTATKTTTTGAAGAAACCCCTAAAGCCATTACAGATTTAAAAGTTAAGACRCTGAGRAATAAAKAGATCAGACAAGTGAAGGTTCAATGGYGTTATCATAAAGAACCAGAAGCCACCTRGGAAYCCGAATYTGAAATGAAAGAAAAATATCCTKGATAGYCCACGAAATGATCAATCTTCATAAAACCTATGAATMAATGGCAATCYTCATGTTAATCATCAAGAACACATAAGGAGAATTGAGAGGAAAAGTCAACAAGTCAAAGTCTATTAACTCTCTCAATATGAACGTATTATTACAATGAAGCTCTTCTTCCCCAAACACTAGAAGCCAAATGTATATATAGGGTCAAACTACAAACCCTTCTAGTCAAAGTCAACATGACTTACAAAGTCAAGCACGCTATCTATACAATTATAGACGATTATAAACTTTCGAGACGAATACAATTTAACACTGAAATTCAATCCTAACATTCTCCCCCTTTGTATTCAGGCTTGAAAGAATTTGCGCTCTTTGAATCTCTTTTGCACTTTGTCACTTTAAGCTCGTTATGACTTCTTGAAAAACTTCAAAACAATCTTCTAACAATCTTTGCTTTAAAATCTTTACATGATCTTTTGTTGAGAAAATCTTCTAACATTCTCCCTTTCGAATGTAGTACAGAAACGATCTTCTCTTTTTACAGTCTAGAATAATATCAGTAACAATCTTCAGAAATGATCTTCAAGATATGATCTTCAAAGAATCTTCTTCAGATAACATTTTCTAACATTCTCCCCATAAACGAWWTTCTTTAGATAAAATTTCACAAACATTCTCTCCCAAAATTAAACATTCTCTTCATTGATAAACCTCTCTCAGTAAACTTTTGTAAAGATGAAATCTTCACATTCAACATATCTCAAACAATGTAGAACAGGAATAATCTTCAGCAATAATCTTTAGTCACACTTCTTTGAGTCTTTTGCCGGTTCCCGATCTTTATATCATACTTCCCTTTGATCTTTATAACATACTCCCCTTATATCATTCAGAATCAATTATTTCATTCATTATATCATACTCCCCCTTATGATGAAAGGAGAATCATTTGCATCATACATCAGAATGAATGAAATTATCAGCGAGAGTCGTCAATTCAAAAAATTATAATCAGATCTTTTCAAATCCACTTGTATAATCTTTTCAGATTAAGGGAATGGGAAAATAACAACCAATTTCAACTTATGAAATTGTTTTCAATCTTATATAAAGATTGATCTGTGAATATAACAAATATACTCAGTACAACAGATATACTTCATATATGAGACTTTATGAGGTTCATCTCACCAGGTCTTCCATTCAATCATCGATATCTTATAAAAGTATATCTATGAATGTTATGGAAAAAAAACATATAAATTGCAAAATATGTGTAGGGTAGAAAAATAAAGCAACATATGCTTCTATTTAGGCTCAAAAAGATAAATCGTGTGGAGTACACAAATTTATCAGACTCAATTCGTGATAAAAAATACTTGAAGGGGGGGACATATATCCTTCTTTTTCAATATCAACTTTCTCCGAATGAGAAACGGATAGATTGTGAGCTGCGTGCCCCAAGTGTTATTGTAACACTTATCTATTAAGAGATAAATGAGTAGTTGGTAGGGTTGTGACAAGAATTGTCCTGGGCTTTGCCTTTTTCAATATTAGCCTCGTTGAGAACTAATAGATTTCGTGGTTTGCCCGGAATTTAGAGGTTTGGAACTGGATTCTTATAATCTTTTAATCTTGACACATCTCTCATCAATTCTTTTGGCTCACAACAACTACTCCTCTCTTTTTATTTTAAGCTATGCACACAAACCCTTTTTGAGTTTAAATTCACTCAGATATGGTTGTCCTCTTGGATAGTTTGTCGGTTCTGACATCCCATAGAAGTATTTCTATAAAACACTCAGTCCCTCCTAAAATTATATTGTATGCTCAAATGATCACAAGCAGTTGATCAAAATATTATTTCTGAAAAATACACTAATCAGATAAAATTGATCAAGAAAAATATAGTGTTTAAGCAAAAAAAATCAAGGAGTGATGTACGAAATCAGATTATTCAGAATATATGAGAGAAATGAATGAAGATTTGTAACTACAAGTTTACAGATTTCGATATTCAAAGAATCACAAATGTATATCAATCAAGGTAAAAAAATATCAGAAAAATAACCTTTGATTACAAACGAGTGTATTATCACTGAAAATGATTTTATATAAGAGACGTGATAATAACAGTTTGAAAAATAGTTGAAACAGGTATTGGAGTTATGTACGATGAGAAATTACGTAAGTAAAATCTCAGGAAATACCTGCTCAGAAAATGTACTCGTTTCAGAAGACAGTTCACTTTCCAAAAACATTTACTCAAAATTTGTAGAGACTCCCCTTAGAAAATAGATTTGAGTAATGATTCATTTCAGCTCAAAATAAACAAAAATGAAACCATTTTGGCACGGGTCCTGAACTGGGTTATTCAGAAGCCATATTCATTAAAGCACGGGTCCTAAATTGTGTGTTTAGAAACCTCAAACATTTCAGCGCGGGTCCTGAACTGAGTTGTTCAGAAGCCACATTGTTTCAGCGCAGGTCCTAAACTGATTTATTTCGAAGCCTTGTTTGGACAATTTACAAACTCCCCTAAATTAGTGCATCATAGGTATGATTCTCTGATCAGCGCACTAATGACACATCTGCAAAATCAGATCAAACGGATTTTGGTACCCAGATGAACTTGGGTCCTTTTTTGTTAGTATCAGGTTGTGGGATGTTGTAACTGCCAAACCATCTATTCTTATTAGATGTTTTCTTTTTCGCACTTTTAACAGGTTGATCATATATGCAATAAGATCTATACCAGTTATTATTATCATACCTGTTATTACTCTTCCAGTTCTTATGATATCTATTGTCTCCAGTCCACCTTTGTACCTTCTTCTGTTCACAAAATCAGTGGTTTTGCATGTGGAGCACATGATCCTTCTCTTGCTAAGATTTATAAGATCATTAGTTGATCTCACAACACAAGGAAGAACATTTATAGTAACAACAGAGTTACGAGATGAAATAGATTCAGCTTTTTTTACCCAAACACTTTTAACTTTAGAAGAATAATTGGATGATCCAATGACATACCCTTGATAGTACTGATTTGAAGAACGAAAATAGTTCTTAGAAACAGTTGATTTAGGGCTGCTCAAATTACTGTTAGATTTAGAACAGTCGTAAAAGCTTGTTTTACACTGTGAAGGATAACCAGTTGAGCTTTGAGCACATGAAAAGTCTTTTACTTTCTTTAAAAGCTGGTCTCTTTCATCAGCAACTAAATCATACTTCTCTTCGAGTTTAGTTCTTATTTTCAGTTCAGTTTCAAGTTCCATCTTAAGATCATACAATTTCTTAGAAGTATCTAGGAGTTTACCATCTAACTCCTTCTTCAGCTTCTTAAACAACTTCTTGTCTTTATCAAACTCTCGTCTCTCTTCATCTGAGCTGCTCTTTTCATTCTCTAAAGCAATGTCGAGCCATTTTTTCTTTTCTGCAAGGTCTTTGGCAATTGCTGCATATTTCTTAACAGTATTTCTCTTTTCAAGAGCAAACAACTTCTTCTCTTCATCCAAAGCTTTACGCTTTTGAGCAATGCAGTCAGTAGTTCCAGATTCTTGCTCAGACATTCTTCTCTGATCTCTTTCTTCTCTTTATCAATCTTGGCTCATTCCAAGATGATAAGCTGTTCAAAATCAGAAATTTGATTTAACAACATTTTAGAATTTAGCTCTAGAGAGTTAATTTTTATTTTCAGAAGTTATACGTTCAGAATCAAATCTTTTCTCCACTTCGATCATTCTCTTCTTCTCTTTCTCAAAAACTATCCTTTCAGTACTTACTAGTTCCAGTAACTTCCTTATCTCAATCAAATCACTTTCAGACTTATGAATTTTCTCAGTGAAATCTTCAATCTCTGTATGTTTCCTTTGAGAGTTTCTCTCAGTCTGCAGTGCACTTTGAACTTCTTGAAGTTTATTAAACAGATCTTTATTTGATATACTCCAAATTTTCAATTCTTCATCACACTCTTTTCTTACAGAACTCAGAGTGTTCTCAAGCTTTTCAATTTTATGCAAAAGTTCTTCTTCAATATTTTCCCTCATTTATGTATTCTCTCTTCTTAAGTCTTTAACAAGATCCTCGTTAAGAAAATTCTCACGAAACATATTTACATACTTCTATTTATATTCAAACAGACTTTCCTCTAATTTAGAGATCTTCTCTTTCAATTCAACTGTTCTTCTCGAAAAATGATGTCATTAGAAATTCAACGATTGATCAATGAATCTTATGCAGTAAATGAAATCAGTCAAAGAAAACACAATTCAACAAAATCTTTCAAATAAAATCAGTAAGGTCAAAAATCTCAGAAAAACTCACAAACTGCTGAAAAATCAGAAAATCAACGAAAACAATTAAAAATCAGTGAAAATGGTCAAAAACTGTTGAAAACAGTTAAAAAAACTGTTAAAAACAGTCAAAACAGTTAAAACTTATCAAAAACAATTTACGCGACACAAAAACAGATCAAAACAATTCAAACCAGTTCAATTCCTACAAAAATCAAAAATTTGGTAAAATCAGTTAAAAACGATGAAATCTAGATAAAATTTGAAGACTAAGTGTTAAACCGTATGAAATCTCAAATCCCGACAAGGTGGTGAGAAATGTTGGTCAAAAACCGGATGAACAAGTGAGTCGCGAGCTAAGGTGTTATCCGAGGAGTAATATCCGGACAAGGAATGGAATGATGTAGGCGAAGTCCGGACAGTGTGGTATTCGGTTGAGTCCAATCCGAACATGGGAAAAAAATGTAATCGCTGACCGAGGTTGTGTAAACCGGAGACAAAGGTGGACGATATTGACCGAGAATTCAAGTCCGAACACGGGAAAAACTTAGTCGCTGCCGAGGAAGTAACGCAATCCGGACAACCTTGTGTTCGAGGATGGCAAATCGCGACTAAGTATCCGAGGAAGCTATCTGGGTGATGCGTGTGAGCGAGTTAGAGTTGAACTCGGACAAGTCTTTGACCGAGAAAGTGTGAGCTCGGCAAAGGAGGTATCCGGAATTGGCTTACAAAATGGCCCAAGACTGAAACCGGATAAAACAGTGAACGATTTAGGTGAAGATCGGACAAGCTAGTGTGCGATTTAGGCTAAGTTCAGATGGCCTTGAACGATGTAGACCATAAAATCGGCTAAGATTAACATCCGAGTGACATCAAATCCGGACAAGGTTATGTCCGGAGATGATGTGAAAACAGTTAAAGACTTGTGCGATGTAGTCCTAAATCGAATAAAGCTACGATCGATTAACCTCAAATACGGATGGTGTGGTGTAAGAGGTAGCCCAGTCCGGACAAGGTTATGTCCGGATTACAGCAAACAAATTATAGACCAAGTGTTTGAGCGATGAAAGGCAAACTTGGATGAAAGTATGAGCGGTTTAGCTTAAGTTCGGTCAAAACAACCTGCGATTTACACTTCAAAAATTCAATCCGGACACCTAGTTATGCAAGTCCAGATAAAACTGTGAAAGAGGATGGCCAAAATTAGATAGACTTATGTGCGATTTAGAGGTAGAATCCGGCTAAAACATGTCTAAAAACACAAAAACACATATACACAAATTTTTCGTCAAGAAAAATGGATCAAACACCGACTTTTTAATGAAATTTTCAAGAACACAAAAATTTTAAAATCCACAAATTTCAACAAATCTTGAAAACCGATGATCAAAACACAAAAACTTGTGAATAACAATGATTCACTATTAAAAAAAACGCACACTTTGATCATATTTTTAACATCAAAACATGAAGATTTGAAAAAAAAAATTTGGATCAAACTCTTTAAAAGATGAAGAACACTAGATGAACACTATGAACTCCAAAAAAATTTCTTCAAAAAATATCTTCAAATCAGTGATTTCTTCTAGTGATTTCTTTGCATAACCTGTTCTGATACCAATTGATAGTCCACGAAATGATCAATCTTCATAAAACTCTATGAATCAATAGCAATCTTCATGTTAATCATCAAGAACACACAAGGAGAATTGAGAGGAAAAGTCAACAAGTCAAAGTCTATTAACTCTCTCAATATGAACGTATTGTTACAATGAAGCTCTTCCTCCTCAAACACTAGAAGACAAATGTATATATAGGGTCAAACTACAAACCCTTCTAGTCAAAGTCAATATAACTTACAAAGTCAAACATGCTATCTATACAATTATAAACTTTCAAGACGAATACAATTTAACACTGAAATTCAGTCCTAACAATCCTCATTTGTATATTTAGTGGAATTATAGGACGAAATTCTTCTAAGGAGGGAATATTGTAATGTTTGATTTTGAATTGCAGTTGGTATGGTTTTGAAGATTTTATGGCAATGGAAGGTTCAGGGGTTAAACTTAGAAGATTTTGGAAGTTGAGGGATTTATGGTATAAACTAATTCTTCTTCTTGTGAAATCAAAATTTAGTTCCAAGAAGGTTTGTTAATAATTGGTTTCTCATGGGAGGGATGAGGCTGGTGCATGACTGTGCACCGCCTCTCTTTTTCTACTTTCTATATATGGAAGATTTTGATAACTTAGAAAGTTCCTTCTTTTGGAAAGATCACCCTTGGACAAACTTTATAAAGAAAAAACAGAGCAATCGGTTTAAGGTGAGTTCTACTGTTTTGATGAATCTATTTTTTTTTTAACACTTTTAGTAGTTATGGTGTTATATGATAGAAGTGTTAAAAGTTTTCCTTTTTTGTTATAATTCATACGCATGATATGTCAAGAACCGGTTATTTTACAAGTGTCCGATTAGGACTCTTATCGGACATAGTGCTATCCGATGAGGACCTTTATCGGACAAGGCTTGAACGGATGAGGCATCTTATCACCCAAGTGTTGACCGGTGAGGGGTTTCATCGCCCAAGTGTTGACCGGTGAGGGCGTTTCATCGCCCAAGTGTTGACCGCTGAGGGCTTTTATCGGACAAGTATTGTCTGTCTGGTGAGGGCAATCCTTAACCGGAGAGGGCGTTTCATCGTTCAAAGATTGTCTGATGAGGGCAGTCCTTGACCCTTTATTGACCAATGAAAATGTTCAATCAATATTATTCTTTGTGAACGTTTTCTAAAGTTTAATTATTATGTTTATGTATTATATACATATACCTGGTAGGATATCTACGTTAGAGGGCTGGGAAGCCGTGATAATGGATAAGGTACCTGCATATATAGATGGCGATCCAGCCGTGATAGTTGGCATGGCACCTGCTGTAAAAGGCGGGACAACAACGATAATTGATAAGGTACCTGCGTATAGATGGCGGACAAGCCGCGATAGTTAGCAGGATACATGTAAAAGATGATGGAACAACCGCGATAGCTGGCAGGGTATGGGTGATAAATAGCGGGACAACCGCGATAATTGGTAGAGTTATCTCTGTTGAATGACAGGATAGTTGTACAGTTTTTAATAGCCGATATTTGGATTGAATTTATTTTTAGCATTTTATAAATGTATAGAATGTTATATGAGATAATTCACTCATTAAACCTTTCGGTCTAACCGTCAATTATTGTAAAATTTTATTTTTGCAGGACAGCGCTCGACTGAGAACAAACGCAAGGAGAAAGTATGATAGACATTTATCTTACCTTTAGTTTTGATTAAATCAGCTCTTTATGGAGATCCATCACATTGTATAGTTTTGATTTACAAACTGGTATTATCTTATATACATATATGATTATATGTTGTAAGTGTTGGGCTGGAATGATATGGTTTTGCATGAGTGTTGTTTCACTATACGAGTTTTAGCCTGCTTGCAATATGTTATGCATTTAACACATTTACTTGCACATCTGGGTAGTCAAGTGAACCTTCATATCAATGATTTATATGAAATGAATCCTTATATGAACTGATATATATATATATATAGGGGAGCGATCAAATGCAAACAACTCAATTTGTACAAACCGTGCAAACCGCATTCTAACAATCATAATTTTTCATTTTGTTCATTTTTTTGTAATTATGAGAGGTTGATTAATCATTTTTATTGTGGAGGGTGTTAATCATAGATATTATCATCTTCATWATTTTAATTTTAGAGAAATACATGAAACAGTTTCATTAATGTTAGAGAAATACATGAAACAGTTTCATTAAGTATTATATGAAACAATTTCACAACCATATATGAAACAACTTTATCAAAAAAAAATATTATATGAAACAATTTCACAAGATTAAACAATTTCATGAAAAAATTTCATAAGATTAAATAATGAAATCGACAGATGAAGGTGGTTTGCACGGTTTACACAAATGAGGGCGGTTTTCATATGATCACTCCTCTCTCTCTCTCTCTCTCTCTCTCTCTCTCTCTCTCTCTATATATATATATATATATATATATATATATACCTTATACAAATGTAGGTATTTGTAACTAAATGGTGTTTTAGATTTAGATGAAGTTTTAACGGAAGAAGCGGACAACACTTCACCAAATCAAACATGGACCTGGATACCCGTATGTGGAAAACGTGTTTGAGCCTATTGTTGGAACAAGGTTTGTTGACCTGAAAAAAATGCATTTAAGGGTTGGAAAAATTAAGTATTCTTCAGCAACAGATTTGAGGTTAAAAGGTCTCAAAGTACTTGATTTAGTTCCACTTGTCAAAGTAGAATGCACATATGTTCGATTTGGGTTGGTTTTATCAAGTTATGTAAGGCTTAATAGTGAAGTTTGATTTGTATTTGGTTCAATGAATCATCATAAAATCTTGAGCATGTTGAGACGTGAGATCATAAGATGTCTTTGCATTAAGAAACCGAAGAGTTTCTAAACTATTTTAACTATCTTTTTTAATCTAGTAATGAATATGTTAGATTTATTTATGTGACTAAAATGTCACAATTTTACTTTTGTTTGTCAATACAACCTTCATAGTAAGTTTGATGTGAATGTTATTCAATTTATGTAAAGGTAAAAAAACAACTTTCGATATGTAATTTAAGGTCAGTGGCTCATAATATAATATTTATTTAAAAGACAAGATGGTCCCAAACATCAAAACAATAAACTGAAGATTCACATAAATTTTTGTTGTTGTGTTGTGAATGTTCATTAATTAAATTAAATATGAATATAAAGAAAAATTACAAACTATTAAACCGGTGACAAACGTCAAACCAATCTACTAAACCTTCACATAAAATACCTCAAAGCAAAGTGCTAAGACTTCACAACAATTATTCATGTGAAGATTAGTTGAGTTGTGGGCCAATATGAAGTTTGAGTATAGATTTTGCATTCAAAACTCAAGTCGAAATCAAAATATTATATTATATATATATATATATCAAAAGGTTTATTTAATTTGTCAATATCAAACAAAAAAACTAATATTAAATGTCTCCTTTAACGAAATCTACCGGTCAATTCCTCATTGCTTTTACTCAAATCCAATTTCTTCTCTTCATCTGAAGTTGTCCGATTCTCTGACTTCTTCTAATATTCTTCGTATCATTCTATTTGATCTTGTAAGTTATTATATCCTCACGACACGTATGTCACATATAGATATTGTTGAGAATTATGTAAACCTATAAGGTCATACGTAAAGAATATGTTTGCTTCCATTTGAAAGTAACCTGAAAGTCGTGATTATCGAAGATTTTCTTAAATATTTGTGCATCACTTAAGCCGTATTTCGAACTCGCCCATGTCTGGACCTAAGGTCTAATATTAACAGTTCAAAGTGATCGGCTTATCCATGTTGAATTTGAATCCTGACTCAAGTGACCAAACTTAAGGATTAGCAATGATGGCAACACCAAGTGTTGCCTACTAGCCTTAAATTTGACGTACACCCACACCCAATGATGTGATTAGCTCATACTAGAAATTAAAGACATGATAAAAAAAGTACTTGAAAAATACTTGCATTAAATAAAAGTAACAGCCTGGCCACAGAGGGTAGGCTATGGATAGAAAATTACAATACAAATATTAAAATACCGAATTTGAATGTTGAGAATAAAATTCTACTCTAGAATCTCCAAACATATGAGTAAATGTAACCCAAATTGTAATTCTTGGTTGAAGATAGGTGATCATTTAATGTTTGCACCATGCCTCTTTATATATGAAAAGTTGAGGTGTTTGTCCATTAGATGAAGCATTTTTTAATCATTTTATTACAAAAGGTATTTACTATTTATCTCATCTTCTAGAGGTCTTCATATCACTTTAAATCTTCAAAATACTATATCCATAGACCAGATAAAAGCAAAGCATTTCTCTGTCCAAAAGTAGCACTGAACATGAAATAATGCTCACAGTGGGCAAATAATGCCCACTGTCCACAATAATGTCCTTTTCAACATAGAAATCAATCATTGGTAATTCATTACCTTTTAAAAACAATTTAGACAAAATGAAGAAGATAGAAGCAAATTTGGTAAATAAAGGGCTATAAAAGCCTAGAAAACAAGAAGAGAGTTTGAATGGGACTATATATTTATGAAACCATATATATACACCGGGTTGGGTTCAGTTAGGTTATGTTCAGTTTATTAGACTAGATGGACGGTTGAATTAGTTTGTATGAGTTGTAGCATTTCCATGATTTACATTTAAATGGGACTATACATATACAAGGTTGGGTTCAATTAGGTTGTGAACTAGGCGACAGATCTAGGCCATTGATCAAAAGTAAGAAAATTTAATCGACGACAAAAATACAAAGTGGTTAATTAAGGAGTGATTGGAATTAATTTCAATTTTTTTTCTTTTCTTTTTTAATTAAATTTTTTTACACCCTTAATTTTTATATTACATTATTAAAAAACAACTAATATTTTAATCAAATAAATTATATCAAAAAAATGAGTATTTCATTCTCTTCGATTCGATATCCATCTCGATATGATTTTTTTTGTTTTAACTGTTTTTATGTGAATGGTATATATGTGTAATATTATTTATGAATATGTATGTACATTCATGTGTACGTATACAACTCTTTAATATTTATATATTAGTATGATATTCATCATGAATATAAAACTCACCATAATATTCATCATGAATAGTTATGCGTTGCCATATGTATGCAACATATCTTTTGTATTCATATATTACTATGAAATTTTTCATTAATAGTGTAACATTCATCATGAATATAAATACTATTTATCAGAATATTCATGTACTTTCACGTATGTACTACAAAATTTCAATATACGTACATTAATATGATATTCATCATGAATATATATATTCACGTGTATACACACAACATTTCAATATTCATACATTACTATGATATTTATCATAAATGTTTATATATGTTCATGTGTATGCAACAAATTTTCAAAATTCATACATCAGTATCATATTCATCATGAATGTACATTTTCATTATAATATCCATCTTGCATATACATGCTATTCATCATGAATACATAATTCATCATGAATATTTATGTATGTTCACGTTTATACAACAACTCTTTATTCATATTAGTATGATATTCATCATAAATATTAATTTTCTCCATTGTATTTATCTTGCATATAACACTATTCATCATGAATATACTACAATTTCAATCCTACATAACTCTAGTTTTTTTCTTTATTGGGTTTTCGATTGGTCTCGATGGATTACCGATCCGCCTCTGTTAAAGATGAAAGTGGTAGGTTATGGACCTTATGGTTTCACATATAAATGCACTTTAAATTAACTTATAGGTTCTCGATCGGCCTAGATGGAAAATGAAATTGGTAGGTTATGATTTTACACACACAAACACACACCAAGTAATGGATGGATTTTCGATTAGTCTCAATTGGTCTCGATCAGTCTTTGATAGATTCTCTATCGGTCCCAATGGGTTCTCGATCGGTACCGATGGGTTCCCGATTCGTCTCAATAGGTTTTCGATCCATCTCAATGGATTTTCAATCCGTCTCAATAAAAGCTAAAAGTGGTAACTTATGGTTTGACATACACAAAGACACAATAAATCATTTGATTGGTTCTCGATAGAAAATGAAGTTGGTAGGCTATGGTTTTAGACATACCAAATCAATGGATGGGTTCTTGATTAGTCTTGATTGGTCTTAGTGGGTCCTTGATAATCTTGATGAGTTTGGGATTACGTTGACAAAGAGCGTGGTGCTAGGTTACAAACATGCGATATTAAAGAAATTGTTTCGGATTACAGACTTAGGGTATTGAAGAAGGTGATGTCGAATTTACGGGTTTATGCCGTCAAGCTATTATATACACGTGAACTTAATGAATATTCATAATGCATATTACTTATTTCACTTAAAAATGATTAAAATGAAAAAAAAACATATCGAGATGGATATTATATCGAATAGAATGAAATGCACGTTTTTTAATGTAATTTGTTTGATTAAAATATTTATTATTTTTAAGATAATTTAGGGGCAAAATTTTTAATCTAAAAAACAAAACAAAAAATCATATAGTTAATCATCGAAATAAAAAAAATAAACTTCCTTTTATATCTCTAATCACATTAATTAACCATTTTAATTAAAAATTATATTTAATGTGAGTTGTTGAATAAAATCGAGATGGATGACCAAAAATTGTTCATTAGTTCACAATGTAAAATTGGTTTGTAATTGAACTTTCATCTTCTCTCTCTATGTCTATATATATATATATATATATATATATATGTATATGTATATCCTTTTTTTTGAGAACTTTATAAACTTATGAGATTTGTGAGATCCAAATTTAGACTACAAACTATTAACCTCTCCTCTTTTCTCAATCCTCGCTCCTATTTTCTATCTAATCTCTCTTCTCTTTCTTATTTTTTTTTTCTCCTTTCTCCATAACACATATGCATACACATACAATTGAATATGTACATAAGTTGAACACTTTGTTAAAAATAATATTATAGTTTGTGAACACATTGTTAATCTATGAGATCTGACATAACTTATGAACATCAAGTAAATCAATAAAACTAAATTTAATTCTATCATTTATCAATACCATGTGACCATGCTAATTTTTGTCTTAAGGTTGTTTACATTGTGTACACAATATGTTTACCTTGTATGTATATTTAATTATGTGTGTGTATGTTACATAGAGAAGGGGAGAGAGAGAGAGAGAGAGAGAGAGAAATAGATATGTATATAATTTACTTCAAAATGCATTAATTTTATTTAATAGATAACGATAATTATCTTCTTAATTAATATTAATTATCTTAAATTTATGATTTAGAATGAATCTCAAGGATCTCACAATTAATTTTATTAACATTAATTATCTTAAATTTAAGTTTGGAGCTCTCAAATAATTAAGCCCTATATATACAAGAGAGATCTTTTGTACAACCATTAGTACAAACCATATAAATAAATTAATTGAGATTATTAGAGTTTATTTATTATGATCACACTTTATATTAGAAAACAAAAGAGATATTCATTAAATCAAATATTCATTAAATTAGATGAACGATTGAGATTGGTTTGTATGGTCTATACTAATGGTTGACTTTGTAATTGAAACCATACACACACACACACATAGAGAGAGAGAGAGTCAGGTTCATACGAGAACAATAACTAAATAAGAGAATATGAAAACGGTTGAATCACTTGTAAATCACATGTGATTCACGAGTCGCGTCCACGTCTCTCACACACCCTTGCGTTGACCGTTAATGTAAAATCACATGTGATTTTGCATGTAGTTTTGGCCGTTTTCGTGCTCTTTTATTTAATTATTGTTCTCGTTCTCTCTCTCTCTATATATATATATACACACACACATGGGAATGGGGTAAATCAAATAGAAACCATCTATATGTTAAAAACTTATGAACTAATATACATCACACATATTTAACTTCCATAATTATCTTATCAACCATTTCCTAGAGAACTCATTTTCTCCATTTAAAATCACCTGATCGGTGTAATGTTTCAATGGTGAAACGACATATGGAAAATAGACCACTACCAAGTGTTGTTTCAGTGGTGAAACAACACTAGATTACTAAAGAATCAATACTGATCAACCAATGTGTTGTTTCATTGGTGAAATAACACTGCTACTGTTTCAAAAGCAAAACAAAAAAATGAGTCTTTTAAGAAACAATTAATAAACTAATAAAGATAATTAATAAGATAAATATAGAACTTAAAAATGTGTGGCTCATAACCATCCATTAAGTTTCTAACTTAATGATGTTGTAGGATTAATGTATCATTGCCTAAAAGATATGATATATATATATATATATATATATATATATATATATCAGAATTAGATTAAAACTGAAATATTTCGTAGTTGTCTACTTGTAACTCATCCTTATATTAAGGGCTTATAATTAATAAGAATTGCATGTTCCTTCTCTCTATTCTGTTGTTGTTCTCTTTCAATTATTCTATAACATATTATCAACATATAAGTCCACTATTTATTGTTCACCGCCGTTCAAGGTTCTAAATAACGCAAGGCGTGGCATGGTGGCGAGGTCAAGCCTCAAGCTTTACGAGTTACGGCGAGACCATGGCGTTTTTCAAGGCGTGGCCTAAGGCGGCACCCACCCACATACACACACACACACACACATATATATATACACACACATGCACATACGAAGACACTCACCCGCCCTTGTATGTGTTAATGTTTTGAATAATACTTTCGAACAAATTAAATTCATATATAATAATAAAACTTAAAGAAAAGAAGTACCATTAATACCAAATAGATAGAGCTTATAGAAAATGATACCAAGAGTACAAAATCGAGATTAAATCTCTTGAATCTCTAGTGACTATTTTTTTCAATTTTCAAAAAATTTGTGTTCGACTTTTCGTGTACAAGAATGTGAGTAAATATTTTCCTATTTAAGATTTTACCTTTTTAAGTTTCCTTTTATGCTTATTTAAGTTCTACGACACATATATAATTATCATTATCGCTTAAATTATATACGAAAGTAACCTCACACCTTACAAAATAAGGCGTTTTAACGTGTCGTAACGTCCCATAACATGTTACACTGCAAACCAAGCCTTAGAGTGGAGCCACGGGAATTAACGTGGCGGAAAATCCAAGCCTTGATGTCATAATATGTCATAACGAGTTATATAGAACCATGTCGCCGTTAAACGGTTGTTCTATCCATTGCCTGACTCCATTGAATGGCTTGCTTCCTTGTACTTCAATCCAAGTAAGTTTTTGTATGTGTTCTTTTTATATGTGAGTATTTTAAATTATGTTAGACGTTAAACATAGTTTATGATTTGATCTATCTAATGTTTTTTGTTATATTTTTATGGTTGATATCAATCGAAATAAGAAAAACAATTAAAATAGAATCCATAATAATTTATTTATTTTATTGAAACAATGAAATTGATAAAAATGATATTAACGTTTAAAAAAAAGGAAGTTGCACTAAAAGTTAATTATTTAAAATATTATAATTTCATTTTGGTATATTAGTTTTATTCTAATCAATATCATTGAATTTTAATTAATCCATTATAATTCTTTTATAGTTTTATGAATGTTGTTTGTTATCTATTAGTTTAATTTTGATTTAAAATATTATAATTTCATTTCGATATGATGTTTATGAATATTATAGTATATTAGTATTTATCGTTTTGAACTGTCGTTATTGATGTTTATCCAATTAGTTTTAGATGTTCATCTTGATATTCACTTATTCAATTTGTTTATAGTATTAATTATTTATTTTTGTTAATATTTAAAAATTCATCTTACTTATAATTCATAATCTTATAATTAATTTTTGAAAGTTACACTTTTAATCCCCATATATTTTATTATTTTACCAAAAGCTCAAAATGTTAAAAGTGTGAATTTGACTTTAGGTCAAAACCAATATTTGTTTGTCTCGTAACAAAATCTCCTAAAATACTATTAAGATATTAAAATATTGAAGTTGAATTCATAGGCCGATTTCATATTCTTTTTGGCCTCATGCTAAAGTCCTATAATTAACAATGTTATCTTCAAATTCAATAAATCGTAAGATATCGATTGGATTTTGTCAAATGTGTGCAAATAGCCCTAAGGTTTGTAGGACTTAAGAAATCCATGTGATTCTCTCTACTACCTGAAAATCCATTAGATTGAGTGATTTCTTTTCGCAAATTGAAATATTGATGAAGTATTATCAACAAAACATAAGCGTACAAAAATCCAACACTCTTATGATAATGAAATTTCATGCATAATATAATAATTATAGATCATGATTCATTGTTAATCATATATTCTCCATTATTTACGACTTCCTAGACTCGAAAGAACTTGAGAACCATAAGATAGGTTCAGAAAACACAAGCAAATATGTAAACACCAACAAACCCTATTGACCCTAAAAATTGACCGTTAAGGTACAAGTAAATTCTTTAATATTTTTGAGAGACACATCAGTCACAACCTTCGGAGGGAATACTATTAACTAGAAGCCCACAAGAAAAGCGGGTCACCTCGCAAAGGAAAGTCGAGAATATTCATTACCGTGTATACCCCAAACTAATCATGTAGTGGAATGAAACATACTCGATTACAAGAAATTAACTGATTTAAACAAAGAAATGTCATGTCTCAAAAATGCATCTCAATCTCTATGGTAAGGAACTCACAAAACATGACATGATTCTTAACATCAGTTCCATCTTTCACATATCAACAATCATACTAATGAACGAGTATAAGCTCATATATAACCTTTAGAACGAACTCATCAATATACAGCAAGTGGTTGAGAGATATACCAAGGTTCTTTCAAACAATGTTAGACATGTTGGAACAAATAAATTCTTGAGGTCAATAATGCCAAATTAGAGTTAGAAATAACTCCAAAGGATCGTGAGTTAAAGATAATTTCACTCACTTGACATCTATGCACCACGTGGACAAGACCGTGGAAAGGGTCGGGGTAATGGCAAGAGTCAGGAAAGATTTTCTAATTCTTGGAAAATAGATGCAACTACTGCCCACAAGATATGGACAATAAAAGAAGAAATGTACTAATAATCGATCCTATAAAAGGGGAACAATTTGAAAATAAAACTATATCATATTTAAAATTGATAGATTATAGGTTTATTTGAAATTTATTTGAAGTACTAAATTAATTTCACATATAAACCAAATACATAATTGTTGTAAATATGAAGAAATACATCAACAACAAGATAAAACTCTCAATATTCTCTTTTCCGTGTAGGTATGTATTGAGAAGAACTTGATGTTTTTTTAGGACCTCCCACATAATTTTAAGAGATAGACTAATATTTAATTGAATTAATATTCTATAATTCCTTCAACCAAATTCATAGACGATGAACTATCACTTCCGTATTGTCTAATGGCACACGATTAATAGTCACTAAATCACTATAGAACCATGTTAAGATATTTGTTTCACATGTAAATAATATTATGAAAATGGAAATGAGTATATCTACACAAGCTCTGATGAATATGAATGGAAACATATATTTTAGAGAAGCTAATGTGTCTAACTAGTAGATTATCTGGGTTATTAAATCATACTTTTATCACCAATAAAGAACTTTGGGGAAATGAGACATATATGTGTCGCATGACCACTTGGGACACCATGGTCGTGACATAATAATCCCTTTATTGAAAAATAAACATAAATATATCATCTTTCAAATGTAAGGTAAAATGATACAATTATCTAAATTGCAACTATTGACTTTTGCAGGACAAGAAACAACACCACGATAATAATATGCTATCTCGAATACCTAGAACTTTTGCTAACTCTACTTCTTAGCCAAAACAGGAATGAGACGATCCTAAAGCTTTGAATAAAATACAAAAATATTTCATTTTTATAACGAATACAAGGTGATAATTGTGGACATATACATCCAGAATACGGACCATTCAAGTACTTTATGGTTTTGGTTGATGCTTTGACACGACAGACGCATGTCGCATTATTGCCCACACAAAAATCTGCATTCGCAATACTCTTAGCACAATTTTATGTATTAAGGGCTTACTACCCTGATTATCTCATTAAGTCCATATGACTTGGTAATGCTGGAGAGTTTACATTATAGTGATTTGATGACTATTGCATATATATATTGAAATTGATCTAAAACATCTTATATCCTATGTGTATACATAAAAATGGTCTTGCATAAGTTATCATCAAAATGATATAAATGTGAGCTAGGGCATTGGTTATGCCCACCAATTTACTTACATCTCCCTAGGGTTATGCAACATTACATGCAACTTTACTTATTCGTTTTTAGACCCACTAGTAGACAAACAATCTCATGTTTACTAGTTGGTAACTAGATATAAGCCTGATACTTCACATTTACGCATGTTTGATTGTGTAGTATATGTGCCAATTGCGCCCCCACAACATACCAAAATTTAAAGACGATTAAATATATGTTGGATAGAATCCCAACAATTATCCGCTATTTATAAATTTTGATGGTAATATTTATACCGTAACATTTGTGGATTCTCACTTTAGTGACAGTCTTCCCCGTCGTTAGGGGGAGATAGGAAAAATTATTTTCCAAGGCAATAACATGAACTATTATAGAATGTTCTCACTTTGTCTTATTTTGATCCCCAAACTTCACAATGTAAAGTTGAAGTCAAACGAATCATACACGATACCTGATACGTTTAATGTTATTTCATACGTGACAAAATCACATGTACCAGCTGCAAATATGCCGACATGGTCAAACGTCCCCAAATAAGGTCACGACGTCGTTGGAATGTGCGTTGCAATCACACATTCTGGAGGTGTGATTAAGGTTATATATCCCAAAAGAAAATGAGAGAAGCTACTTGGTTTGATAAATACTCATCTTAAAGAAGAGAAAAATAAGATAACCATTTATCAACAATACATGATAAGGCACACTATTTATCATCAATACATAAACCTCTCATGAGATTGTCACTGAATCATTATTGGAGAACGCTCTGAAGTTAATATTGATTCTAGAGATCAAAGAAATCTCAAATAAATTATGAGAGTGCATATAAGTTGATGGATAGATCATACATATTCACTGATGATATATATCACATATAATGTTAGTTATGAAATGATAGAGCACGATGACATCAAACTATGCTCAATAGAAGAATGTCAACGAAGAACAAATTGGCCTAAATGAAAAGAAGCAATCCATGAGAATTACATCATTTGGCAAACAAACGGGTATTTGGCCAGGTATAGCTAACCTACCAAGTGTAAATCCTGTAGGATATAGATATAATATTTGTCTGAAAGTGTAATGAGAATAATTAAGTCATAATATACAATGCTCCCCTTTGACGCAAGGTTTCTCGTAACGCCCCGGATTGACCACGAGAGGACTTACTCTCCAATTATGAACATTATAACATTATGTTAATTAATTAGCCTAGTAGTTTTCGGAGGACTGGAAATGCAGCTAATAGATGTGGTTACTACTTATTTCTATCGGGATATATATATATATATATATATATATATATAGGGGCACGTTCAAATGAAAACCGTGCATTTCTAAGAAACCGTGTAAACCAATTTCGACCAATAGGAAAATTCTTTTTTTTTCTAATTAAATTTAACCAATAAGAGTGCGTTTGGTTTGCAGGAATGTTTCTGAGGGATTTGGATTCCTGAAGGGATTTGGATTCCATGGGATTTGGATTGGATTGGATTTAAAATCCATTCATGTGTTTGGTTTGTAGGATTTGGATTTGATGTGAAATCCATTCCTTGCTTAGTTATCCCTTAAATCGGGTTGTTATTGTATCCTCTTCACTCAAGCTGAAATTGTAAGACTACCTCTTGAAAGAAAACAATGTATTGACCAAACAATTCATATTCATTCATCAGAGCAACAAAAATTACCAAATACGCACAAATATCAATCCCTGTACCGTAATTAGGGTTTATATACGAACGCAATCAATAAAATAGGTTCTTGAAATTGAATCAAGAACTTACCTCCGATTACGGGAACAGGGAGATATATAGATTAGGGTCGATGGGAAGGAAGCGATGGATTAGGGCGGGTGTGAGGGAAGCGATGTCTCGTAAGCTGGTTGAAGCAATCGACAGGAAGCGATGGAGAGTATTCAGGCCCTGCGCAATCGTGTGGAAGCGATGGAGAGGAATTCCATGGGATTTGGATTTGAAATCCCGCGGTTTTGCAAAGGATTTCTAAATCCCGCGTCTAATGGATTCTTATGAAATCCTAGGATTCCAAATCCTTTACAATTAAGCAACCCAAACACAGGATTTCCTGGATTTTAAATCCAAATCCCCTCAAATCCAATCCATTCCGGCAAACCAAACACCCCTAAGGGTATTTCGGTCATTTACAATATTTTTTATTAAATATGGAAGTTATTAATAAATCTTAATTAAAGAAACGTAATAAAGAAAATTGTATAAATGGTAACATTTAAATATTTAATTATATTAAAATATTAAAAATTTGGATTTCATATATTGTCATGAGTTATAATCAGGAAACGTGTCTTGATGAAACAATTGAATTATAGAATGAAATCATCAAAACGTAGATGAACAAAAAAAAATCCACAAAATGAAACAGGTTTCATGAACGTGAAACCGGTTCATGTTGCAAAGAAATTAGGTGAACCGAAACATTTTTATGGTGAACCCGTTGCATTGATGGTGTAGTTAATCCTTTTTGTTATGAGAAGCAAAATGAAACCGGTGCATTTTGAAAAAAAATATGAAAAGGAAAATGAATCAAGTTTCATGAACGTGAAACCGGTTCATGTTTCAAATAAATTAGGTGAACCAAAACATTTTTATGGTGAAACCGTTGCATTGATGGTGTAGTTGATCCATTTTGTTAATGAAAAGGAAAATGAAACTTGTGCATTTTGAAAATAAATTATGAAAAGGAAAATGAAACAAGTTTCATGAACGTGAAACCGGGTCTTGTTGCAAATAAATTATGTGAACCGAAACATTTTTATGGTGAAATCAATTTCGTTCATATAATGTAATTCAAAATTTAAAACAATTCACTCCATATAATTGAATATGGTGTGTTATATTCATTTTCTTATATGTTTTATTGATGGATGTGATTTAAAGTTAAAAATAATATATTGATTTAAAAAATGAAAATAGTGTCATTAATATCGAGAAGGATGTTACCAAATGTTAAATTTTGTTTACCATTTTTGCCCTTACTGTTGAAATAAAATAAAATTTTAATATATATATTTTTAATTTCCTAAAATAAAGTAAACTAATCTTGGCCATTGATCAAGAAAATAGATTGATGAGATTGGTTTACACGGTTTACACGAATGGGGCAGGTTTTTATTTGAACGTTCCTCTCACTCTCTCTCTCTCTCTCTCTATATATATATATATATATAGGCACGTTCAAATGAAAACCGTGCATTTCTAAGAAACCGTGTAAACCAATTTCGACCAATAGGAAAATTCCATTTTTTTCTAATTAAATTTAATTAGTAAGAGTATTTCGGTCATTTACAATATTTTCTATTAAATATAGAAGTTATTAATAAATCTTAATTAAAGAAACGTAATAAAGGAAATTGTATAAATGGTAACATTTAAATATTTAATTATATTATAATATTAAAAATTTGAATTTGATATATTGTTATGGGATTGAATCTGCAATCGGGTCTTGAAGGTTGAATTGCATTATGGAATGAAATCGTAAATTATGGTTCAAATTAAAAAAATATTGTTAATGAAACAGGTTTCATGAAGGTGAAACTGATTCATGTTGTAATTGATTCATGAGTAATATGAAACCGTTTCATGGTGAACCACGTTTCAGTGATGGTGTAGTTGATCCGTTTAGTAGAAAAAATGGAACATGAAACGGGTGCATAATTTATTTGGTTCGTCATGAAATAATTG
>NC_037539.1:16041806-16086248 GCF_001531365.2 Cynara cardunculus var. scolymus | reverse complement strand
ATGGAACATGAAACGGGTGCATAATTTATTTGGTTCGTCATGAAATAATTGCATGATGAATCTGCTTCGGGATCTTGAAGATTGTAATCTGCTCCAGAATCTTGAAGATTGTAGGGAGTAAATGAAAGAATGCATTAAATCATGAGTGAAATAAAAAAAATTAATTTACATGAAACAAGTTTCATGAAGGTGAAACTGGTTGATAGCGTAATTGAACAATGAGTGGTGAACTGCTTTCATAGTGAAACATGTTTCAGTGATGGTGTAGGTGATCCATTCAGTAGATGAAATGAAAAATGAAACGGGTGCATAATGTAGGCGGTTCGTCATGAAATAATTGCAAGATGAAAAATAAATTAGTTTCATTAATAATAATAAATGTTAACGTAAAAATAATAAATTATTCTACAAAAAATAGATTAGTTTCATTAATAATATGATATACATGATATGGTTTCCTTGAATAAATGAATATTTGGTTTTACCATTTTGTCCTTATCGGTATTATGAAATGTATTTTCAATTTTATTTTATTTTTAATTTCCTTAAATAACCTTGATTAATCTTAACCATTGATCAAGAAAATGGATTGGTGAGATTGGTTCACACAAATGAAGGTGGTTTTTATTTGATCGCCCATATATATATATATATATATATATATATATATATATATATATATATATAAAGTGCTTGATGGAAACACTTCCCAAATCAAGTAACTATAAATCATAGAGTGGGTTTGTAATAGAATTAAAATGCTCACTTTATAAATTAAAGCAATCTAAGAGGCTATGGTACACCACCTAAGTGAATATTTAACTGGGAAGGGATATAAGAAAGATGAATCGTAGCCATGCGTATTTATAAAGAAAACGAGTTCCAAATTTTCAATTGTAGCTTTATATGTCAATGTTATGAAACTTATAGGAACTCTTGATGAAATAAGAGAAACCATAATTTACTTGAAATCTAATTTTAAAATGAAAGATCTTGGGAAAACTTGTTTTGTCTAGCTATTGGAGCTCAACATCAAGTTTGTGGAATATTAATCCACCGATCCGCATATGCCCAAAAAATAATCAGGCGATTTAGTATGGACAAAGTGGATCTGGCTAGCACTCCCATGATTTGTCAAAGCATTGGATATAAGAAAATATCTATTTCTTTTAAAGGGTTATGATGAATAGGTGTTGGGAGTTGGAATCCCCTATCTATGTACAATAGGAGCATTATTGTACTTTGCACAATAGACTTGACCATATAATGTATTTCTTGATGAACTTGTTAGCTAGATTTAGCTCAGGGGCACAACAACATCATTGAAATGATATCAGATTAGTCTTTTGGAACCATTAATGTGGGCTTATACTTCCCTTACAAAGAGAAAAAGTTGATTGATAATGGAACTTCAATATCTACTTTGAATGTGAGCGGCAAAAATAAAAATACCAATCCTTATAGAAAAAGATTAAATAATGTCTTGGTATGTCTTTACTGATATTAACTAATATAAATCATATCTTTATTACTAAATTAAAATTTTATAATCATAATAAAATTTTGAGTTAAACAAATTATTACATTTTTATAATCTTTAATTTCACATATATATCCATATATTTATTTCTCTTTTAGTTGGCTCGATCTTCAACCTTGCGCAATGTGTGTGATTTTTACAAGTAATTCGAATTCCAAAAATGTTGGAATAAAACTCATTGGGTTCTAGTAAAGATTTCTAATTCTTTAGTATTATATTTAACGAAAAACTATTATACTCTTATTTTTATTTCATTCCATTTCATCCCACGACAATAGATGTCATCACCGTCGTCACTGTCGCCTTCACCCCACCACCATCGTCACCACTACCACAATCAATGCCGTTGCTAGTACTATCACCACTACCATCGTCTCCCACTACAACTATTGTATTCAACGAACCAAGCAAATATATTCAAATTCTTTTGATAAATTTTATTTCAATTTCTGTTAACCAAATGCACAGTTAAACATGATTAAATTTCATTTTTTTTTCTGGTATCAATTCGTTTAACACATTCCAACTATGATAAATTTATTTTACGGAACAAACACCACCTTACTTCTACAAATATATAATTACTTTTATTATGAACTAAATTTTAAATTATGCATTAATGATGAATTTGGCTTGTCGACATATAATTTCTCGTGGGCTGCGTGTGCTAAAATTAAGTCAAATTTCTCTGTTTATAAAGTTTGACCGTGTGTGTCAGGTGGTGGTCCAAGGCCTCACGTGCCTATGAGCTTGAGAAGCCTTGGTGGGTCACGTGACAAAGACTTCCCTATCTCTTCTTTTGAGGGTTTGATCGCTGAAATATTTTGGATTCATGGACCAAATATAATGTTTATGGGTATTGTGGTCTTAGAAATCTTTTTGTGGGTCCATTTCATAATATTTGTTCCAAACTATACTTTAAAGCATGTTCTTATATAGGAGGGCTTATCAGTTGGGTTAATCGAGTTGAAGATATTTGAACAATTTAATCTAATGCTTGCAGTTTAAAAATCTTAACCCAAACGAAAGTGCAATGCAACCCTAACCAAACCGTACGGATTGATCGGGTTAGTCGGACTTGTCGGGTTGATACTTTGATACATTAAAATATTCTTCTAACCTTGAATATGTTATATCTCTACTCATAATTTCTTTTTCATCTTCAACCATTTGATATAACTTATTCATACTTCTTATGTATATCATATTCAGTTAATTTTCTCAATTTACACACACACACACACACACATATATATATATATATATATGTATATATATATATATATATATTCATAGTTATATAGAGATGTGAATAGATCGAAAATATGTGTATATGAATAACGTACGTGATAATGAAATTATCTAATGTATATATAATTAGAAATTCATCAATCATATTAAATCTAAAAAATAAAAGAATATGAGGTTCATCGGGTTGGGTTGAGTTGGGTTCAAATAATAGTAACCCAATATCAACGGTTTGAAAATTTTCCAACTCGATTAGATATCGGGTTGAGTTATTTTGCATTGGGTTGGTTTGGGTTGATCGGGTTTTTATGCACCCCTAGTCTTATATATACAAGAAGAATTGTGTAAAAATAACAGTTAAGATGAAAAGTGTAAGAAATAGTCTGAAATTTTGATGACTTTTACTTTTATTCCAAAATTGATCTGATGCATCTCGATCGACTTCACTAGTATTGATCTTTAATTAGGATTTATTCAAGGACCGGAACCCAACCTCTTATATATAATAGTAGTATACATGATATAATTCTTTGAGTGAATTGTAGGTTTGGTCCATGTGTTTTGATATATTTTTGACTAAGGTCCCTATAGTATGTTCATTGTGAAATTGGTCCTTGTGATATTCAATTTGTTTTGGTCATGGTCCCTTTGACTAACGTCTCTATTAACTCCGTTTAATCAATTGCTATTTTAGCCTTTTTACCTATTCTTTTGTCTTTTTTCCTATAACAAAGTAAAAACGATTTTTTATACACATGAACGTACGTGTATATATATAATGATGTCAAATCAAATCATACTATAATATCCTATTTTATTTATTTTGATATATATATATATATATATATATATAGAGAGAGAGAGAGAGAGAGAGAGGTGTGTGTATAATTTATTTTTTATTTTTTATGAGAATAAGACAAAAATGAGCAAACTGGCTAAAATGATCCTTGATTTAACGGAGGCGTTAGTCAGAGCAAGATTAATTGAATACCACAAGGACCAAATTCACAATAAACATACCTTAGGGAACACAGTCAAAGAAAATATTAAAACACAAGGATCAAATCCACAATTCACTCAAATTCTTTTTAAATCGGGAATTGAGAGTTAATATAATTTTTTATTAAAATATTGAACATAAATCTCTATAAATATAAAATAGGATCATGGATGTCTTATGTGGCAGCACCACCATTCCGTATTTCAAAATTCTAAATTTCTGAAATTTCTTATTTTCTTTTACTAAAAAACATACATTACATTCTTCTCCATCTCACTATCTTCTACAATCGCTCAAATTGTATCCTCCTCTTCTCGGTCCAAATTACAGTTTCTTCACCATTAATTGTGTTCTCTCCTCTCCATGCGTCACACCAGACACCTAGTTTTTTGCTTTAAGGTTCAAAATCGATGCACATGAGTGTGTTCATAATTGTTGATTGTTTTTCAGAATTTTTTGATGTAGAACACTTAAGAAGCTCTTGAAAGGAACATCAACTCTAGAAGCTGCTTTGATTTTGCCAGTTTTACAGGTAGACGAGAGGTTAACAACAATTGTAGCTCAATTTATTTTAGGGTTGTGTTTTAAATTGTTGATTTAGGGTTCGAAATCACTATATATTATTGTTTTCTTAATTGTTGCTTATGCATTGAACTTTCAGAAATGCTCAATGTAGAACACTTCAAGAAAATATTAAAAGTTGACATTCGAGTAGTATACGATAGGTTAACAACAATCGTAGCTCAATTGGTTTTAGGGTTGTGTTTGAAATTGTTGACTTAGGGTTCATAAACGCTACACATGATTGTTTTCTTAGTTGTTGATTGCGCATTAAATTTTCAGAAATTCTCAATTGTGATAACCGGGTTCCGGTTATATAAATTGAGGTAATTTTTAAGGTATGGGTGAGTAAATTCTTTTAAAAATAATTATGTGATGGTGTTTTGTGTATTATATGTTTTGTGATTACTTAAACATACAGGATACATATATGCATGCATGTATATGTACTTGAATGTGAGGGAAGGGGGGGGGGGGGTTTATATTATTAAATCTCACCGCCTTATTTGGAAAAGGTATAAAAGGTTGAAATTTTGAGAGTTACTCTCATTCCCATTTTGGGATAGAAAGGACTCTGAGTGCTTTTGTGCGGAGAAGTTGTGATCTTATTTTTGGAAGCTGATTTATGTTTTGTTATATTCATCTTCAAGTTTGCATCTAAGATGAGTTTTATAAATGTTTTTATGAATCTGCTTATAACACTTTTTGGTAGAAATTGTAGTTTTAAGAGTTCTACATAATTCTGTTAAGTTTTTCGTCGCATAAGTAGGGTCCGATGAGGACCCTTATCACTTGAAGTATTGATCGATGAGGACACTGTTCGATAAGGATCTGTATTGGACAAAGCTTTGTTCGGTGAGGACCTTTATCGGACAAGACATTGTCTAGATTTGCTATCTTATAGCCCAAGTATTAACCGCATTGAATGTTTATGATTTCAAATGTTGACCGGATTGGGTGATTCATCGCCTAACGCTTTGTCTGGTGAGGGTGCTTTTCGGACAAAGCATCGTCCGGATTGAATGTTTCTTATTTAAAGTGTTACCGGTCAGAGTGTTGACCAATGAGGATGTTCACCGATCAAAGTATTGACCGATGAGGGTCATTTATCGCCCAAGTCTTGTCGGGATTGGGTGTTTTCCGGTGAAGTGTTGTCCGATGAAGTTGACCGATGAGGGCAGTTTATCGCCCACTTGCTGTCCGATGAGGGCAGTTTATCGCCCACTTGCTATCCGATGAGGGGCAGTTATCATTTAAGTGTTGTCCGATGAGGGTTGTTATCACCCATTATGTGTCTTTCAAAAGTTGTTTTGAATTGAGGAAGGTATTGTTGCTTTCAAAACTATTGTGAATGGTAAACTGTTTTTGAAAGTTGTTTTGGGCTTCCACTTCTTAGAAAGAAAAGAACTTAAATCAAAAATAGTTAATAGCATGGCGATACATTTATACAAAACTTCTACCCCGAGCACACGCAATGGATGACATTGGAACTGGGTTTAGAACTGTGAAAGTTCTTGATATAAAGTTTTTGAGATGAAACTGTTTTGAGAACATTATTGGCTAAAATATCAAATTTGATTACATTTTATGAGGAAATAAGGGTGACATATCAAGGAGAGATGTACCATGGGATAAGGGTGGCAGAGCAAGGAGAGGTGTACCATGGGATAAGGGTGCCATATCAAGGAGAGGTGTACCATGGGATAAGAGTGGCATATCAAGGAGAGATGTACCATGGGATAAGGGTGACATATTAAGGAGAGGTGTATCTTGGGATAAGGGTGACAATTGTGCGATCTGTGTTACATTTATAACTCTTATTGTCATATCCATAAGATGCGATAATTCAAAGTTAACATTTCTATGTGATATAGAGACTTGGAATTATTGCTCTTATTGAAATGATAACATTGATGTTATTAAGAAAGGGAAAATGGCTTATAGCCAGAGCCATTAATTGCTCGTGTTTCGGATAACAAATGCTTTTGAGATATCATATATTATGTTTTGATTGTTCAAAAGAGTAAAGATTTGATATAAAACCCGGAGGGTCTTTGGTTATTATTAAATTGAATTTTCTTTTGAATTCAAAACAATTCTTATTTTAAAAGCTTTAGTTAATAACCAAGAGCTCTGGTTGATAGTATTTTCTTATATGATTTTGAAAGTTGAGAATATAAGCTCTGATCTTTATGAGATTTAAATCGAATAACTACGAGAACATGAATAGTTATATTCCATGTGTGGTAAGGAACATTTATGACTCTTATTTGTTGTAATATTTGAGTTATATTTTGCAAAAGTTGTTGGATGCTCAAATATGATTTCATAACTGGTTTTGGTAATTTTCACCTTGTAATTGCAAAGAAAAAAAAGGGATTTCTCACTAGACCTCAAGGTCTAACCCTCATTTTGTTTTTTAAAAATGTGCATTGCAGTTCAGACTTTGCCAAAGGATAAGGGGAAGGGGAAAATGTGAGATTTTCTTTGTGTGCTTACTTGATCTATTGAAGAGCTATGTGATATCTGTTGAATTTTTGGGGATGCTGGTTTCTATACCAGTTTTGTACAAGAACATTATTTTTGGTTGTAAATTATGTTGTATAACTTCTGTGTACTGTGGGACCGATGATGTATTATTTGTATTTCCTGATGTATGAAATACATTATTATATGCAAATGTGGAATATGGGGTGTTATAGGGTTGGTATCAGAGCCTGAGTTTAAGGGATTTAAATATTGAAGCATGATGGCTAGACTTAAACTGTATTATTTGTATATTATGGGTCCCTGACGTAGATAGAACCATGGGGATAAATATGATGGGTTAAGAGGACAATGTGTAAGGTAAATTCGAATTACAACTGGCCAATGTAATTATGAATTACAGGTACATATCTGTACTTAGACACCTTATGATATTTATAAATGTGATTATAATGATTATTAATATTGAAAATCTGCATATGGCTAGTCATTCCAGAAGTTCTGAAAGAATCGCTCTTCCCAACCCAGATGATAAAGAAAATTCCTCTGGAAATGGTCCAACTAGTTTACCTGAAGGCCTAGGCAGGGGAAGAGGTCGGGGTAGAGGTCGTGGAAAGAGTCATGGAAGAGGAAGAATCAGTCAGTCTGAGATTCATTTATTCTAGGGTGAGTCAATTTCTAGAAATATTGTGATAACCGGGTCTTGGTTATCACTCGAGGTAATAAATACATGCTTATTTGTTATATGATTATGTGAAAGCGTGATAAATTGTTATATTTGATCATGCGCTTATGTGAAGTTTATGCATAAATGTGTATGCATAATGTGAAAGTACATGACAAAAATGTGTTATGTATATAAACCTGGATCATGCATGGTATGTAAGTTAGTATACATTTTAAAATGGGTAGATGGGCATGTATGTAAGGGGCTTTAAAGCCGCCTTACTCTTTTTGGAAAGGTATATATATGAGGGTTAATCCCCCGTATAAATTTTCTTGCCATTTTAAAGATCTTGAGAAGGATTTGAGAAAAGGGTTGTCCGGTTTATTTGTTGACTGGAATTTTGAAGATTGGTTTCAAAAGAATTTCAAAGGTGAGTGGTTAAATGTCTTTTAAAAATATTGTTGATTTGTATACTGAATTGGGTTATGAATACTACCCGGACTTAACTTTAAATTGGACAAGTGATGTCTGGATTATTTTAAGTCGGACACGTGTTGTCCACTTTAGTCTTAAATCGATCATAGTATTGATCGGATTAATATGTTGATAAAATTCTATCTTGGTAAATCGGATAAGGACTTTGAACGGAGAAGTAGGAATACGATCCAGGCTGCCCGATTTAATTCCAGTTTGAATGATGTAGTGTCCGGTTTAGATATAAACCGAACAAAGCTTGATCAGGGTAGTACTAAATTCTGTCTGGACTTATAAATCAGACAAAGGGACTTGTGTTGTCCGAATTAATATATCGGCCAAGACTTGACCGGAGATGAAGTCCGACCAAGTCTGTGTTGACTAGATTGTTAAGATTGACCGGATTTGTACTTTGACTAATGTATTTATTTAAATAAATCATCATTTTAATATTCTTTTATGATGATAAAGAATGAGAATTTTGATAAAGATGATTTTGATCTAATAATATTTCATTAGGACATTTATGATTGCGGTCTGTTCTAATTGGAAATATTTTTATAAAATAATTTGATGAAGAAATAAGGGTGGCATATCAAGGAGAGGTATACCATGGATAAGGGTGGCATATCAAGGAGAGGTGTACCATGGGATAAGGGTGACATATCAAGGAGAGGTGTACCATATGATAAGGGTGACATATCAAGGAGAGGTGTACCTTTGGATATAAGGTTGGCATTTGTATGTGTGATGTGTAATATGACTCTTACTATTATATCCTTTAAGATTACTGTGATTTGGAATCTTTACTTCTTGGTAATTTAAAGATTTAGAATCAGGGTTCTTATTGGAAATCGTAGTCTGGATGTTATTGATAAGTGGATAACAGGTTTTGGCCTGAAACTTTGAATAAATCTTGTTTTTAATTGAAAAGGTTTAAAAGTGGCATTACGTGAAACCTGGTTGGTTCAGACCTATTTGGGTTTGGGTATGTTATTTAAAAGCTGAGTGAATGGCTTTGGAATTGGAAAGATATTGATATTATGTTTTACTTGTTCATATTTTTGTTATATATATGAAGAGTTGATTTAAATAAAGTTTTGGTGATCTTCATCCTGCAATGACATAGAAAAAGGATCTCACTAGACCTTCCGGTCTAACCCTTATTTCTGTGATTTTAAATATGTATTGCAGGAGACGCTGTCGGTAAGGGGAAGGAGAAAATGTGATATTTTCCTATATGCATGTCTGTATGAAGACTTACTCATGATGTATACAGTTTTTGATAGAAGAAGGATGATTAGTACAAGAAATGTATTTTGGAATTTTTGGACCATGTACTCTGTATGATAGATTCTTGTACTAAGGGACCTGAATGGTGTATAAACATTTATTTCTTGTAATTGAAATATGTGTTACATGCAATGTGTTGAATGTGGTGTTATAGAAAGTGGTATCAAAGCCTGAGTTTAAGAGATTTAGGTATTTAAAGCATGATATCTAGACTTACACTATTTCATTGCATGTTAGGGATCCCGGACATAGTTAGCACCATTGGAAATAAATATGATGAGTTAAAAGAACATTGTGTAAAGTAAATTTTATTACATCTGGCCAGTGTAATTATAAATTTACAGGTACATATTTGGACTTGAATACTTCATTATATTTGGGAATGTGAATACGTGATCATTAACATTGAAATCTGCATATGGCTAGCCGAACACGAAGATCTGAGAGAATGACTCATCGTGAGTCTGAGGAAAGAGAGGAATCACCCATTAATCTTCCAACAAGTACTTCTAGAAATAGAGGGCGGGGAAGAACAAGGGGAAGAGGCAGAGGAAGAAGCCAGACACAGGGAAGGGGTCGGGCTGAAACACATTCTGAGCATGAAGAATCCCACACTAGAAATGTTCAGGAGGAACAAGTTCTACACCTAGAATACATAACAAATAGTAGAGGGGGTGATATAAAGATGTTTTTAACTTGTAAATACCCAATGTTTTCTAGGGAAAGAGATCCTGTAAAAGCAATGTGTTGGTTGAAAGAGATTGAATCTGTGTTCAACACCAGCACATGTCCAGAAGAAGATAAGGTTAGATTCGTAGTATCAATGTTAAAATCTAATGCTTTATATTGGTGGGATGTAGAATCGTTAGCCAAAACTGGATATTTTGCGAACTATGCATTGGTCAGGATTTGTTGATAGATTTAAAGAACAATTATGTCCATAAGCTACGGTTAGACAAATGGAGGAAGACTTTTTAAATTTGGAACATGGCAATCAGACAGTACGTGAATATACCGAAAGATTTGTTAAACATTCCCGATTTGCAGAACATTATATCTCTTCTGAAGCTAGAAAGGTTGAAAGGTACATCTTGGGTTTTAAACCTTCAATTCGGGAGTTTGTAATTGCCATGAATCCTGCCACTTTTCCTATGGTTGTAGATGCTGCCGAAACGACTGAAATAAACAAGAATAGGCAAGGGGGAGAGAGAGTGATTGAAAAGAGGAGGTGGGAACCGGTTTTCGAGGGCCAAAGTCTACAAAAATAGAGAACTTTCGTGTTCAATGTTTTGTTGGAAGAGCATGTATCAGATGTCACTAAGTTCACCAGGGTAACTGTAATATTGATAAAAGAAAGTGTTATCAATTTGGCGAGTCAGGTCATCTATCCAGAAATTGTCCAGCTCCTCGAAAATGTTTCCAATGTTATTCCCCTGATCACATAAAACCAAATTGTCCTCAGTTGAGAGCTCCAAGTACTCGTTGAAGACTTAATGTTCAAAGAGGAGGCCCGAGAGGGGCTAGGGGACGATCTTTTCAAATGACCAAAAACGAGGCCGAGGAAACTCCAAATGTAGTAACATGTACTTTTCTCGTTAACTCTGTATATGCTAAAGTGCTATTTGATTCTGGTGCGAATTACTTTTTTGTATCGCAATTATTTTCGGGGTGTGCATACATGAATTCTGTGCCACTTGATCATATGTTAGTAGTTGATACTGCAAATAGTCAAGTATATGTTATCTATGTTTTTGATAATTGCCAAATTGAAATTGAGAGGTATAGGCTGCAAATCTGATTATTTCTGATGCCTATGAAAGAGTTTGATGTTGTGGTGGGAATGAATTGGTTAGCAGAAAATTAGGCCAGTATTATGTGCAATAAAAAGATGATCAGTATCAATTTGCCGAAGATGGCCGATTTTGATTTATGGTGATCGGCAAGATCATCATACCAATTTATTGGTTGTTTTGAAAGCCAAAAAGCGTATTCAGAAAGGGTGTCATGGGTATTTGGCTTATGTAATTGATTCGAAGAAAGAAAAAGGTAAGCAAGAGTCTATTCCTATAGTCTGTGATTATCCTGAAGTATTTCCAGAGGATTTGACTTGTTTACCATCAGATCGGTCTATTATATTCAGAATTGATCTAATACCCTGGGCGACACCATTAGCCATGGCATCATATCGTCTGGCACCATCAAAACTGAAGGATTTGATATCACATTTGAAAGACCTGCTTGATAAAGGCTTCATCAGACCGAGTACATCACCTTGGGGTGCTCCAATTCTGTTCGTTAAAAAGAAGGATGGGTCTATGAGAATGTGTATCGACCACATAGAACTGAATAAGCTGACTATCAAGAGCAAATATCCCTTACCAAGAATTGATGATTTATTTGACCAATTGGTTGAAGATAGTTATTTTCCTAAAATAGATTTACAGTCGGGATATCATTAGCTTAAGGTCAGAGATGAAGACATCGCCAAAACAGCTTTCCGAACCAGATATGAACATCATGAGTTTTTGGTTATGCCTTTTGGTTTAACAATGCTCCTGCAGCATTCATGGATCTGATGAACCAGGTATGTAACGAATATCTTGATAAATTCGTTATTGTGTTTATCGATGATATTCTTATATACTCAAAATCTAAAGAAGAGCATGCCGAATATCTACGTCTGATCCTTAAACTTTTAAAGAAAGAAAAGTTATCTGCTAAATTGTCTAAATGTGAGTTCTGGTCAAGAGAAGTACAATTTTTAGGCCATGTTATTTCTAAGGCATGGGTAAAAATAGATCTTACAAAGATCGTAGCAATTGAATGATGGGAAGTACCAAGAACTCCTATCGAAATCTGTAGTTTCTTGGGTTCAACAGGTTATTATCGGAAGTTCATTCAGGACTTTTTAAGAATTCTTGCACCACTAACCAAGTTAACTAGGAAGAATGTCAAGTATGAGTGGGAAGAGGATCAGAATAAAGATTTTCAATTATTGAAAGACCGTCTTTGTAGTGCTCTAGTGTCATTGTTACCAGATGGATCTAAAGATTTTGTGGTATATGGTTATGCTTCAAAGCTTGGATTGGGCTGTGTATTGATGCAAAGAGGAAAAGTCATTTCTTACGCATCCAGACAATTGAAGGATCATGAGAAACAGTATCCGACTCACGATATGGAGCTTGCAGCTGTGGTATTTGCATTAAAGATTGGGAGGCATTATTTGTTGGGAACTAAATATCAGATTTTCACAGATCATAAGAGCCTTCAACACTTGTTTAACCATAAAGAGTTGAATATGCGGCAACGATGATGGATTGAATTAGTTAACGATTATGATTGCGAAATTATTTACCATCCGGGAAAGGCAAATGTGGTAGCTGATGCTAAATAGAAAAGAAAGGAGTGGTATGATCAAAGTCATTGCAATGAGAACAAATTTGATTTCGGATCTTCACAATGAAATTTCAAGATGTCAAGGTGAATTTGTCAAAGAAAACAATTTCAAAGCGGAAAGAGTTGGCAAAATGATTTCAAGCTTGGTAAAGAATGACAAGGGGATTTTGTGCTTCCAAGGCAGGATTTGGATACCGCGTTTTGGGAATAACCGGGAGTTAATTTTGGATGAAAGTCACAAATCCAAATATTTGATTCATCCAAGTACTAATAAAATGTATAAAGATTTAGAACCATCTTATTGGTGACCAGGATTGAAAAAAGATATAGTGAAATATGTGGAATGGTGTTTGACGTGTCTACAAGTAAAAATCGAGCATCAAAGACCATATGGTAATATGCAATCTTTGGAGATTCCTATGTGGAAATGAGATCATATCACGATGGATTTTGTCATGAAATTGTCGCGAACTCCAAAAAGGATATGATGCCATATGGGTTATCGTTAGGGCTGTAAACGAACCGAACGTTCAGCGAACCGTTCGTTAACCGTTCGGCGGGAAGTTCGTTTATGTTCGTTTATTTAATAAATGAACGAACATGAACAAATTTTTTTGTTCGTTTAGTTAAACGAACAAACATGAACAAGAGTCTCGTTCGTTCATTACCGTTCGTTTATGTTCGTTTATATATTAAATTTAATATATAATCTTTTATTTATTTACTTTGAAATCAAATAATATTTATTTATGTTCGTTTAGCCCGTTCGTTTATGTTCGTTCGTTTACGTTCGTTTAGCATGTTAACGAACGAACATAAACGAACACGAACACACCTTATTTTTAAACGAACGAACACGAACACAAAGATTTCCGTTTGTTTACCGTTCGTGTTCGTTCGTTTGTTCGGTTAAGTTAAACGAACGAACATGAACAAGACTCCGTTCGTGTCCGTTCGTGTTCGTTCGGTTCGTTTACAGCCCTAGTTATCGTAGACCGTTTAACTAAATTTGCGCACTTTCTACCAATTAAAGAGATTTATTTTAACATCCATCTTTCTAATAAACTTTATGCTTAAATATGATCTAAAGATTGGAATACCCTTAAATATGTTTGAGTAAGATTTTGGAGTGGTTATATGTTAAGAAATCAAAGTACGTTGCGTTTTGGCTAAGTATATGTTGAAAATATCATTTTTTCGGTATGGTTTTGAGCACTAGCGTCGATCGAAACACTTTTATTAGAAGTGTTGAATAATTTTTTTACGCGATTATGATCATAAAGTCAAATAATGGAATTAAGGAAAGTATAACGTCTAAGTTACAAATAAGTAAAAATGCTTTTATTGGGAGATATTTTTTGGAATATATTTATTGTAAGTTGTAGGTTATCTCGTTACGAACGCATAGGCAAAAACCTCATCGAAAACGGAGTTCTGAGCTAAAAGTTATGCACTTTTTAGTGTTTAGTAGTCAAAATGGGTACCAAACCGAGTCAACCCGATCCAACTTGGGTGTAAGACGTGAAAACCCCCATAACAGCCCCATTTTACCCACATTTCACCCAAAATCAATTCTTGGTGTTCTAAGGTGAGAACACACACATTTGGAGCTAATCTAACCCTAAATCAAGTGATTTAACAAGATTTTTGAAAGATTTGTGGATAAATCAAAGGTAAAACTCACCTCATAGTCTTGTTTTCGTTTTGTACATAAATTGATTAGTTTTGAGTCCATGCATGTGATGATTTAGTAATGAAATTATGTTAATATTAAGTGTTATTATCTGTTAGTATGTGAAATCCATGTATGAATTGTAAGATTTCTTGAAATGTATAATGTTAACTCAAGAACATGTGTTGAAGTGAATGTGAAATATGAAGAAATTGGTAGGAAATTGATATTATAATCATAGTTTATGATTTATTTATGCTGTAATATGGTAAAAATAAGTGAATATATGAATTTGGAATTGATTGGGCTACCTAGTATACTGCGGTGTGTGATTTGATCGCAATTCTTCAAGAAATAGTGAATGGTCTTATCAATACACAAATGTATAACTCCCCAGGAATTTCAATTTATTAGGTCGGATATAGGAAAAGGAAAATTTTCCATGAAAAATGGATGTTTTGAGCATGTGTCAACATGGTTACAGCTTTGTCTTTGAAAAATCATAGAAATTCGTATAATAATTCCTAAAATTATGTATAAATAGGCCCTAAAAAGGTAAGAGAAAGGGATATAACTTATATTTAGAGGTTAAATGGTGATTTTGAGTTTTTAAAGGGTCAAAACAGGTCTACAAGTTGAGTGTTTAGAATGGAATTCAAAGTAGAGTGCCTTAATTGAAATAGAAATTGTGTAAGTTCTTGATGTGCATCACTAATGAGACTTTGAATATGACTTCCAGGGATTGTTTAATATTGTGAGGAAGTCTTTGGAGGTGGTTTTCAACCTTTGAATTGGAATGGGGATTCAACCACTCGGTTTGGCATTCTGTTTAATGCAACCGAATTGTAATGTGAGTTTACTTGGATATGTGTCTATTATGTGCTATATGTGTTATCCTTATGGTTTTGATACTTGTTATACCATGATCACTCATTGTAATGGTTTGTTTGTTGCTCTGTTCTTGTGTGGGGCACCGATTGTTGGGCACCTTTAGATCCGGGTGAAACAACTAGAGGGGGCTGTCCTTAGTCATCTGTCCAGGTATGGAGGATGGTTATTGCAGGAAGATGAGTAGAGGGTTTGTACACCATCCGGGAGTGGAGGAACACGGATTGGTCAGTCAAACCTAATGTTTGTTGGTTGATTTGTACATAAATTGTTGGTTAATGTACTAGTTATACATAGCATGATTATGAGTGTCTGATATGTTTGTGAGATAAGTTCATGTGATCGAGTACTCGTTGAAAGTTTATTGCCTTTTGTTGTTTCCTTGAGAACTTATGCTTTGATAGCACATGTCGTTGATGATAATTGACTCTTGTACTCATTGACTCCCCTTGTATTTGAACTTATGTGAGACATGATACACATGACATTCATTTAAACTCACTAAGCTTTGTTAGCTTATCCTTTTAGTGGTAAACATTTCAGGAAAAGAAGATAGGGGTAAAAAGAAAGTTGTTTGACTGTTGATTGTTCGCGTCGGAAGCAAGGATCGTCATCTTTTGGTACATGTAGTTTATAGGGTAGTACTTGTATAGTTGTCACTTTTCCGGGTTGATGTTTTCCCGATGAACACTCTTCGGTGTTTTAGACGTAAATGTTGGTATAAAACTTATCTTTTGATGGTATATACATGTATCCCATATTTTGTTGAGATTTTCCTTGTAATAGAACTTAAGAATTATGCGGTAATTGTGCTTCGGTAAAGTGTGTGTCACAAATATGGTATCAGAGCAGTGGTTTAAGTGAACTAGGTACCAGAAATGGTATTTGGACTTAAACCTAGGCAATGAGATTGTATAGTAACTAAGTTTGATTTATACGGGATGCGGACCATAGGAAAGACCTAAGTGTGTAAAGGGACATTTTTAGGATGTTGTTTAACATTATTGGTACTTGTCATTTTCAAAACGATGACTGATCATGACGATCATGGAAGTCATACACCAACGAACCCGAATATTGGTGGGCATAACTCAAATTTAAATGAGGGTGGCAAAACCCCATGCCTTGACTTGGGTACTGATGCACTTTTCGAGGAGGATGCTCCTTTAACTCCTCGTGGTGAACAATTGATGAAGCGGGTTACCGATTTCTTGCGACAAGCTCTTAGAGAGCAAAGAAAGGAAGATATTGTGAGAGGGAAGCGGGTTGATACGGGTGCCACTTCTCAACCCAAATCCACCCATATATCGTTTAAATCATTCAATACTTGTGGAGTAACTGAATTTAATGGGGTTTTCAGATCCAATTGTAGCCATCGAGTGGCTACTAAACACGAAAAAAGTGTTCCAGATCTCCAACGTCTTGGAGGAGGATAAAGTTAATTATGCGACTGCTATGTTTGTGAGCAGTGCGCTGGTATGGTGGGACGCAACCTACCACTCTTTGAATGAGACCGAAAAAAATACCTTTGACTTGAGAAGGCTTCAAAACCATTTTTCATGAACAATATTGTCTCGCTGACTTGCATAAGCAATTGGAGAAAGAGTTCATTGACATTAAACAAGGAGATTTGACTGTGGTGCAATATAAGATTGAACATTTTGTTGATGGTCTGAGAAGAGAGATTAAAGAATTTGTATCGAAATATGATCTTACAAGTTTTCAGAGGACGATTGAGTATGCTCGACGACAAGAGCACGAACTCTCTCTATGGTGAATCCACACTCGAACCAAAGAGATAGAGAACTGAAAGAACAACTTCTATACCTGCAAATCGACCTAATAGATCTTTCACTCCGAGAAGGAGTCAACCCCAGAGTGCTCCTCGAGAGAGCTTAATTGTAGAATCACGTACATAATAGAAGTTTGACTTGTTGACTAATTCTCTCAATCTCCTTCCAAGTGTTCTTACAAGATTAACTTAGATTGCCATGGATTCATAGAGTTTATATGAATATTGATTATTTCGTGGACTTACATTTGGTATCAGAGCGGGTTATGCAAGAAATCATAAGAAGAAATTAAATGATTTGAAGATTTTTTTTTTGAAGTTCATATTTTTTCATCTCTTGTTCTTCATTTTTTGAGAGTTTTGTTCCAAAAATTTTAATTTTTTCTTTGAGTTTTTGTGTTAAAACTGTGATCAAAATGTGCACAATCACTTCGTGAATCTTTGTTATTCACAAGGATTTGTATTTTGATTATTCGTTTTCGAGATTTGATCAAATTTGTGGTTTTGAAAAAGTTTTATGTTCTTGAAATGTTTTTCATAAAAATCAGATTTTGATCTATTTTAAGTGAAAAAACTTATTGATTTTTGTGTTTTTGATTTGATTTGATCCAATTCTTGGTGTGTAAATCTTTCAAGGGTTAGGAGAAGTTGAAGTAAATCTCACATTTCTTTGACAGATTTTGAGCTACATCTCACAAAGTTGCTGAATTCTAGTCTAAATCGTTCATAACTCAGCCGGATTAGAGACTTAGCAAGATTTTTTGGATTCAAAATCTTTCACTACTTTGACTGGATTTGATCAAAGTTTGACCGTATTTGGTCAAAATTAGTTCTCGACAGTCTTGGTCAACAGATTTCTTTCTCCTAAATCGCTCATCACTTCCATCTAGTTTAACCTAACATCGCTCAAGTTACACGGATTTCATACTTAGTCGCGATCCCGCATCCTAATCTGGACGTCGCCTTGTCCGGATTGTGTGTCTTCTTGGCAGCGACCTAGCCTGTTCCGCGCCCGGATTCCAATCCTCGATCATCTTCTCCCGGATTAGCCTTCATCGCACACAGACTCAGCCGGTCTAGCCAGAATTGACCTTCCTCAGTCCTTCATCCGATTTTGACTCCATCACTGGCTGAGTTCATTCTTAATCGTAGACCATTTTATGTGATTTCCATCTAAATCGAACAACTCTTATCCGTATTTACCTACATCGTACATTTCACTGTTTTAACATAATCTAAATCGCAGACTTCCATTATTCGATTTCTTCTTCATTGCAGTCTACCACGATCACGTGCTTACCCGGATACGTTAATCGCTCCCTTACCTGTCTGATTTGAAGAGGAACTTGAACTCCAACATCGAGATATATAACGGATTCTAGCTGAAAATGGACTTGTGGTTGAAGAAAGTTATTCTACAGAGGGAATTGACTGAGATCAGAGACGAGATTCATAGACTCACCTGTAACAATCCACAATTTCCACGTACAGATAATCTATATGATTATACTCATAACACATAATGTAATATTTTTTACAAAATATGGACCAACAAAAACTTTCAATAATACATTTATGAGTAACTAAATTTCATCAATTCTAAACTTTCCCCTTGCCTTTATCCTGCGAGGTATGATGACCTGCAAAACATATTAGTCCAACAACTGAGCATTAGACCTAAAAGGTCTAGTGAGTGTACAAATCTCTTACAACTAACTTACTTTCCAAACTATCCGTTTAGAATCAAACCTATACATATACAAACATTTTATATAATATTGTTATAGAATCCTTTCCTCTTGCGGTTACACCGCCATTACATCTCTCTCGCGGTTACACCGCCATTTCATCTCTGTTACACAGCCATTACATCTCTCTCACGGTTACACCGTCATTTCATCTCTCTCTATTATTGAGTGGAAATACATTTTTATATAACCTTGACCGGACTTGCAATTCGGTCAACTTCAATCGAATTTGTAATCCGGACTACAGCCGGATAAGGAATCCGGACAATGCGGTCTTGAAAGGTTTGTACTTTAATCTTGGCCGATTTAATAGGTAAACCGAATGAAACTTGGTCGATTTAGGAAAACACATCGGTCAACTCTTATCCAGTTTAAGGGTATCTGGACGACACTTCAACCGGTTTAGGATTACACCGGATGACTATTGTCCGGTTTAGGGTTACATCGGATGGTACTTGTCTGGTTTAGGTTAAATCGGATAAAGCTTAGCTGGTTTGGGTTGAATTCTGGACATCAATTGTCCGGTTTAAGGGTATCCATACAATATATAAATAGTGAGATTCAAAATGGAGCAAATGGTAATGAATTGCATGTAAGCAATTAATACACAAAGGCATATACACTCACCTTTGATCGGATTCTAGCCTGCAATATACCAGTCTACACTCTCAATTGACTTTTGTTCTCAAGAATTTCAACAACCCTCTATTTCTCATATGCACTTGCTATTTATAGCAAGTGCATAAATCACCTTCAAAAATACAAATCCACACTCACACACACATTCCTAACACACATACACACACACATATATATATATATATATATACATATTATTATATATGCATATATATATATATATATATTTTTCAAAATCTTAAATCAAAACTTGTAACCCGAATATTACAACATTCTCTCCTTAAAAGAATTTCGTCCCGGAATTCCATTAAGTTAATAGATGAGGATATTTCATTCGCATTTTTGTTTCTGATTCCCAGGTGTCATCTGGTCCTTTATGATATTGCCATTGAACTTTTACTAATCCAACCTCTTTATTCCGCAACTTCTTTACTTTGAAGTCAGTAATCTTTTTAGGGGTTTCTTCAAGGCATAACTTTTCATCCACCTTAATTTCAGGTAACGACTCTGCCATATCCGAGCTTATTAGATACTTCCTTAAATTTGACACATGAAACGTATCATGGATTCCGCTTAACTCTAAAGGAAGTTCTAGCTTGTAGGCCACTTCCCCAACCCTTCCAAAAATAGGGAATGGTCCAACATACCTTGGACTTAACTTCCCCCTTTTTCCAAAACGTACCATTCCTTTCCAAGGTGATACTTTTAACATCACTCTATCACCCACTTGTAACTCAATCGGCTTCCGACGTTTAACTGCGAAACTTCTTTGTCTATCTTGTGCCATTTTCATTCATTCCCGTATCAAGCTAATTTTATCTGCGGTTTGCTGAACTAATTCTGGTCCAGCCAACTGTTTTTCACCTATTTCATTCCAACACAAAGGAGTTTGACACTTTCGTCCATACAGAACCTCAAAAGGTGCAGCTTGAATACTTGAATGATAACTGTTGTTGTATGCAAATTCCACCAGAGCCAAATGACTATCCCATGATCCTCCAAAATCAATTACACATGCTCTAAGCATATCTTCTAATTTGAATAGTTCATTCACTTCGCCCATCCGTTTGAGGGTGATAAGCTATACTTAGCTTAATCTCTGAACCCGTCTCTATTTGGAAGCTTTTCCAAAACATAGAAGTGAACCGACTGTCTCTATCAGAGACAATTGATAGAGGAACACCATGACGTGTTACTACCTCATCAATGTATAGTTTTGTCAATCTTTCCATTGAATATGATTCTTTCATAGGCAAGAAATGTGCAGATTTGGATAACCGATCTACTATCACCCATATGGCATCATAATCTTTTGATGTCCTTGGAAATTTGGTTATGAAATCCATAGTGACATGATCCCACTTCCAAACTGGAATTTCTAAGCATTGCAACTTACCATAAGGGCGTTGGTGTTTAATCTTTACCTGGAGACATGTCAGACATTGCTCAACATGTTAGCTATATCCTTCTTCATACCTGGCCACCAATAATGTTGCTTTAGATCCCGATACATTTTATTTGTACCTGGATGAATTGCAAAACGTGACTTGTGAGCCTCACTCAAAATACGTTTCGTGAGACCACCATAGCATGGTACCCAAATTCTATTCTGAAATATCCAAAATTCTCTGCCATCTCTCTCAAGTTCAGACATTAATCAATCCAATCTTTCCTGCTTAATCTTATCTTCCTTCATGACCTCATGTTGAAACTCTCGTAATTCTTTCTAAATATTTGGTAGTACCTCAATCCTTAGAGCTATAGCTTTGATAGTTCTACTTTTCTCTTCTCGGCTTAACGCATCGGCCACTACGTTTGCTTTTCCTGGATGATATAAAATTCCGCAATCATAATCACTAACCAGCTCCAACCATCGTCTCTGACGCATATTCAGTTCTTTCTGATAAAACAAATGTTGCAAGCTCTTATGATCTGTGAAAATTTGACATTTCGTTCCATATAGGTAGTGTCTCCATATCTTCAAAGCGAACACTACCACCGCCAATTCCATATCATGAGTAGGATACTGTCTTTCATGATCTTTTAACTGTCTGGAAGCATAAGCTATTACCTTTCCACGTTGCATTAGTACACAACCTAAACCCATCTTTGACGCGTCACTATATACCACAAAATCTTCCATTCCATCTGGCAAAGATAGAATTGGTGCATTTCATAACTTATCCTTTAATATTTGAAAAGCCTGAGCTTGTGCTTCATTCCACTCACATTTCATATTTTTCTTTGTCAGCTTTGTTAATGGAGTAGCTATACGAGAGAAATCTTGTATAAACTTACGATAATACCTAGCCAATCCAAGAAAACTTCTGATTTCAGTTGGAGTCTTTGGGGCTTCCCACCTTTCAATGGCTTCAATCTTGAGTGGATCCACTTTAATGCCTTCTTTTGAGATAACATGYCCCAAAAACTRAACTTCTCGCAGSCAAAATTCACACTTTGACATCTTGGCATACAATCTCTCTTGTTTCAGCAGTTTTAAGAGTAATCTCAAATGATGAGCATGTTCTTCTTCCATCCGAGAATATATCAGAATATCATCAATGAAGACAATCACAAATTTAACAAGATAGGGACGACACACCCTATTCATCATGTCCATAAAGGCTGCAGGCGSATTTGTGAGTCCAAATGGCATAACCAGAAATTCGTAATGACCATAACGTGTACGGAATGCTGTTTTCGACACATCTTTATTCCGAATCTTCAATTGATGGTAACCGGATCGTAAGTCAATTTTCAAAAAATAAGTAGCCCCAACCAATTGATCAAATGAATCATCAATTCTTGGGAGAGGATACTTATTTTTTATTGTCAATTTATTCAACTCCAGGTAATCAATACACATTCTCATTGATCCATCCTTCTTCTTTACAAATAATATTGGCGCACCCCATGGAGAAGTACTTGGTCGGATAAAACCTTTATCCAACAATTCTTTCAATTGTGACATTAACTCCTTTAATTCAGAAGGAGCTAATCTATATGGTACACGTGCAACTGGTGTTGCTCCATGAAGTAATTCAATTTGAAATTCAATCGTTCAATCCGGAGGTAGACTTATCAAATCTTCTGGAAATACCTCAGGAAATTCTTTTACGGCTGGGATATTCTCCATCTTTCCCTTTTCTTTCTTCATATCTATAGCATATGCAAGAAAACTAACACATCCCTTCTGTATATACTTTCGAGCCTTTAAAACTGAGATAAGGCTAGAATAACGACCCAGTCGATCCCCGTAAATCACAACCTTTCCTTTTCTGGTAAATCTATATGGATCATCCTTTCATTACAGATTATGTTAGCTTGATTTTCAGCTAACCAATCCATGCCTATAATTATATCAAATTCCCTTAAAGGCAAAGGAAATAATTGTATAGGCACCTCACATCCTTCTACACTTATGAAACATCATCTATTGATTCCTTAACGAATACTTCACTATCGTTTGTTGTTTCCACAATTAAATCATCACTCAGCGCCTTAGGTTCTAAATGTGTGCAATTAACAAACGACGGTCATACAAAAGAACGATTTTCACCTGAGTCAAATAAAACTTTGGCACATACTAAATTAACAAGGAATGTACCTATTTCCACTTCAGGATGCTCTTCTGCTTCGCCTCACGTCATCTGAAAGGCTCTCCCTTTAGCATTTGACTCCCCACGTCTTATTTCTCCTCGATCACCTGGGTTAACACGATTATCCACTAACCCACGACCTGTTGGAACATAACCAGATCCTCGGCCCCAGAACATCTAGACCCTCGGCCTCCAGCAAAACCAGACCCTCGTCCCTTAGCTTGTGGACAATCAGCATTGACATGTTGAGAGGAATTATAAGTAAAACATCTTCGCATCATTCGACAATCTCGAGCTATATGTCCTGGTTCCTGACATTTAAAACATATTCGTGACTCTGTATTGCAATTTCCCTGATGTATTTTATGACATCGTGTACATGCCTTATCAGCAAACCTTGAGACTAGTCGATTCAAATTTTCCATAAACCTTGGTCTACGGAAATCAGTCATTGTAGTTTCCCCCTTTTCTTTTATCTCCAACCCTTTCTTGTGGTTGTTGATTGATGTCTTGTTCCAGTATTTCAGCAGCGTCAACTGCTGTTTGAAATGTTGTCGGATTCCTAGTTATCACATACTTCCGGAGATTAGACTATAAACCCCAGATGTACTTTCTCACTTTACTGCTTTCTGATATAATGTAAGCTTCAGCAAACCGGGATTGTTCCATGAAGACTTTCGTGTACTGACGAACTGACATATTTCCTTGTTCTAGACCAAGGAAATTATCTTCTAATTTTCGTACTGCCTCTTCCGGACAATATTGCATTTTAAACTTGATCACAAATTCCTCCCACAACATGGTTTTCAGAATGTTTGGGTCCGAACTTGAAAGAATTTCCCACCAGTACAAAGCACTTGACCTTAATCGGGATACAGCAAACATAACTTTGTCTTCTTCTGCACTTTTACTAATCTGCAGACTTAGCTCAATTTCTTTAAGCCAACACATGGCTTTAACAGGGTCACGCTCACTAGAAAAATTTAAGAGGTTTACAGGCAAGAAACATTTTAATATCCCCTCATTTCTGAACTGAAGACGAAGTGAGGGGCACAGATGTACCAATTACCGGCTTCTTCTTGATACTCAGGATCTCTTATTATTTTTAGGTTATTTGGAACCAAACGTCCCAACAAATTCACCAAACTCTCTTGGAATTTTCCCAACTCAGCTGCTAGCATTTCTTGAGTAATAAATATGGGGTCAGGAATATTGTGTCCACCCCTTGCTCTTCCTCTACCACGACCAGACATTGAACTTTCTTGGGCCGACAATTCCTGTTCCATATGAGTTTCTTGTCTAGTACTTCTACCTCTTCCTCGACTCCTGCAGCGACTTCGTGTTTCTATTGTCATCACATTTTCTGGGTCCTCTCCTTGGGTTACGTTTCTTCTTCCCCGACCTCTTCCATAACCAGTAGAGGTCCTTTCTGACTAGTTAGGATTATCTGTTATTTCTCAGTGTATATCTCTTTCTATCACATTTAAACACATATAATTATTCACATAATCAAAACATAATAACATGTTTATCCTCAAGTCTATCCATAACTCAAGATTATATCAGTCATATATAATCTAACTTTCTCTTAATAGGTTTTAGCTATAACATATTCCCATGTTCATAGTCCCAGTTAAACCTATTATCATAACTTCCACACCTCTAGTTTAAGTCTAAGTATTTCGCAAATACCCAGATCCCTTAAACTTAGGCTCTGATACCAACTGTAACAACCTACAATTTTCATGTACAGATAATCTCCATGATTATACTCATAACACATAATGTAGTATTGTTTACAAAACATGGACTAACAAAAACTTTCAATAATACATTTATGAGTAACTAAATTTCATCAATTCTAAACTTTCCCCTTGCCTTTATCCTGCGAGGTATGGTGACATGCAAAACAGATTAGTCCAACAATTGAGCATTAGACCTAAAAGGTCTAGTGAGTGTACAAACCTCATACAAATAACTTACTTTCCAAACTATCCGTTTAGAATCAAACATGTACAGATACAAACATTTTACATAATATTGTTATAGAATCCTTTCCTCTCGCGGTTACACTACCATTTCATCTCTCTCGCGGTTACACCGCCATTACATCTCTCTCGAGGTTACACCGTCATTTCATCTCTCTCGCGGTTACACCGCCATTACATCCCTCTCACGGTTACACCGCCATTTTATCTCTCTCTATTATTGAGTGGAAATACATTTTTATATAACCTTGACCGGACTTGCAATTCGGTCAACTTCAATCGTATTTGTAATCTGGACAACAGTCGGATTTGTAATCCGGTTAACAGCCGGATAAGGAATCCGGACAATGCAGTCTTGAATGGTTTGTACTTTAATCTTGGCCGATTTAATAGGTAAACCGAATGGAACTTGGTCGTTTTAAGAAAACACATCGGTCAACTCTTGTCCGATTTAGGTGTATCCGGACGACACTTCAACCGATTTAGGATTACACCAGATGACTATTGTCCGGTTTAGGGTTACATCGGATGGTACTTGTCCGGTTTAGGTTAAATCGGATAAAGCTTAACCGGTTTGGGTGGAATTCTGGACATCAATTTTCCGGTTTAAGGGTATCCGTACAATATATAAATAGTGAGATTCAAAATGGAGCAGATGGCAATGAATTGCATGTAAGCAATTAATACACAAAAGCATATACACTCACCTTTGATCGGATTCTAGCCTGCAATATACCAGTCTACACYCTCAATTGACTTTTGTTCTCAAGAATTTCAACAACCCTCTATTTCTCATATGCACTTGCTATTTATAGCAAGTGCATAAACCGCCTTCAAAAATACAAATCCACACTCACACACACACACACACACATATATATATATATATATATATATATTATACATATTATTATATATGTATATATATATATATATATATCAAAATCTTAAATCAAAACTTGTAACCCGAATATTACATCACCCAATTTAGCCTTATCTTCGGACAATTGATTTCGCCAAATTCATCTCTTCTACGCACACTACATCATCCGGTTTAGGCATTCCCCGCACATTACCTTGTCCGATTTTGACTTAAATTGCTCATCTTCCTAGCCTGGTTTGACTTAAATCGCTGATTAATTTCTCACACACAACCTTACTAGGATACAATCTTCATTGCACAATGACAGACTTGATTAATTTAGGCTGGTTAGGATTGAGATTAATCGGTCAAGAATTGAGCCCTAAATCGCATTCTTTTTGGATTCAAGGAAAACTGTGGGCTGATCCATTTTGGTCTTTTGAAATACATAGCCTATTTGATTCTTAGCCCACTTTGTTTTAAATCAATTTTTTTTTCAACACTATTTTTTTCAAGCTTTAATTTTTTTTCTTCATTTTTGGATCACGTTTTAACTGTTTTTCACCAAAACTTCTGATTTTTTTAGGATTTAACTGTTTTTAATTTGTCTGAACTGTTTTGAGAATTTTTTTTGATCTGCTTTGTGTCGCGTAAACTTGTTTTGATTAGTTTTAATTGTTTCTGACTGATTTTAACTGTTTTTAACAGTATTTGACTATTTTTACTGATTCTTAACCGTTTTCGCTGATTTTACGATTTTTCAACAGTTTCTGAGCTTTTTCTGATATTTTTTGAGCTTACAGATTGTATCTGAAAGTTTTTGTTGATTTTGAGTTCTTTGACTGATTTCACATTGCATTAGATTATTTGATCAATATTGATTTATGAAATGGAAATTTATCTTGAGAAGGAGAATAAGGAATTGAGAGTTAAAATTTTAGAATTGGAAAATAGCATAAAAGATTATCAAGAAAAATACATAAACTTGTTTTATGAAAACCATGATAATAAGGAACTTGTTCAAAACTTACGTCGAGAGCATAAAGAAGCCATGGAACAAGTTGAAGAAGAATTCATAGATAAGATTAAAAGACTTGAAGAAACTGTGGATTTTGTCAAAAAAAAGACACAAATGAAGAGTTAAAAACCTGGAGTAAGTCTAATAAATATTTGTTCAATAAACTCCAATAAGCTCAAAATGAATTGAATGCTGAGAGAAACTCTTCAGAAAAGAAATATACAGAGACTGATAATTCCATAGAGAAATTTCTTGAATGTCAGAATGATTTGATTGAGTTAAAGAAGTTATTGGATTTAGATAAGAAGAAGGTTCTAAAAGCTGAGAAGATTATGAATATTAAAAGGAATGAATTTGAGAAAGAGAAGAAGAAAATGATTGAAGTTGAGAGAAAATTTGATACTGAACGCATATCTTATGAGAATAAGATCAACTCTCTAGAGCTGAACGCTAAAATGCTATCGAATCAGATCTCTGATTTTGAGTAGCTAATTATCTTGGAACGACCCAAGATTGACAAAGAAAAAAAAATAGATCAAAGAAGAATGTTTGGGAAAGAACATTGAATTATCTGACTGCATTGCTCAAAAGGAGAAGGCTTTGGACGAAGAGAAAAAGTTGTTTGCTCTTGAAAAGAGAAATACTGCTAAGAAATATGCAGCAATGGCTAAAGAGCTTGCAAAAAAGAAAAAATGGCTCGACATTGCTTCTGAGAATGAAAAAGCAGCTCAGATGAAGAGAGAAGAGAGTTTGATAAAGAGAATAAGATGTTTGAAAAGCTGAAGAAGGAGTTAGAAGGTAAACTCCTGGATACTTCCAAGAAATTGTCTGATCAGAAGACAGAACTTGAAAATGAGAACTGAACCCAAAGAGAAGTATGATTTAGTTGTTGATGAACGATACCAGTTTTTAAAGAAAGTTAAAGACTTTTCTTGTGCTCAAAGCTCAACCGGTTCTTTTTCACAGTGTAAAACAAGTTTTTATGACTGTTATAAATCTAACAGTTATTCGAGCAGCCATAAATTAACTGTTTCTAAGAACCATTCTTGTTCTTCTAATCAGTACTATCAAGGGTATGTCATCGGATCACCCAATTACCATTCTTCTAAAGTTAAAAGTATTTGGGTAAATAAATCTGAATCTGTTTCGTCTCTTAACTCTGTTGTTACTAACAATATTCTTCAATGTTTTGTGAGCTCTACTAATGATTTGATAAATCTTAGCAAGAGAAGGATCATGTGCTCCATATGCAAAACCACTGATTTTGTAAACAGGAGGAGGTACAACAGGTGGACTGGAGACAACAAATATCGAAAGAGCTGGAAGAATAAGAACATGTATGATAATAATAACTAGTATGGATCCTATTGCGTATATGATCATCCTGTTAAAAGTGCAAAAAAAACATCTAACAAGAATAGATGGTTTGGAAGTTACAACATCCCACAACCTGATACTAACAAAGATGGACCCAAGTTCGTTTGGGTACCAAAATCCGTTTGATCTGTTTTTGCAGGTGCGTCATTACAGTGCTGATCAGAGAATCATACTTATGATGCAGTAATGTAGGGGGAAGTTGTATATTGTCCAAATGAGGCTTCTAAACATTCAGTTTAGGACCCGTGCTTAAACATTTTGGCTTCTAAACATCACAGTTCAGAACCCGTGCTAAAAATGTTTCCATTTTTTTATTATTTTTTAGCTGAACCGAAATATTACTCAAATCTATTATCTAGGGGGAGTTTCTAGAAATTTTGAATAAATGTTTTCGGAAAGTAAACTGTTTTTTTGTGTGGAAACGAGTATATTCTCTAAGCAGGTATTCCCTGAGATTTTATTTGCGTAATTTCTCATCAAACATAATTCCAATACCTGTTAAAGCTATTCTTGAAACTGTTATTATCACGTCTCTTATATAAAATCATTTTTGGTGATAATACGCTCGTTTGTAATCAAAGGTTGTTTTTATGATAATTTTTTTACTTTGATTGATACACATTCGGTAATTCTTTGAATATCAAAATCTGTAAACTCGTACTTACAAATCTTCATTTATTTCTCTCACATTATGAATAATCTGATTTTGCATATCACTCCTTCATTGATTGTGCTTAAAAGCCAAATATCTTGATCAATTTTTATCTGATTATCATACTTTATTTGCAATATTATTTTTGATCAACTGTTGTGATCAACTGAGCATACTGTTGTTTAGGAGGGACTGAGTGCTTCACAGAAATACCTCTATGAAATGTCAGAATCGAGAGACCTGCCCAAGAGGACAACCATATCTGAGTGAGCTTAAACTCAAAATAGGTTTGTGTGCTGAGATTAAAATGAAAAAGAAAAGGGTAGTTGTTGTGAGACAAAAGAATTGATGAGAGTTGTGTCAGGATCAAAAGATTACAAGAATCCTGTTCGAAACTTCAAAATACCGGGAATACCACATAATCTATTAGTTCTCAATTCTTTCGAGACTAATATTGAAAAAGGCAAAGCCCAGAACAATTCTTGTCACAACCCCACCAGCTACTCATTTTATCTCTTAACAAATAAGTGTTTCAATAACACTTGGAGCACGCAGCTCACATTCTATCAGTTTGAAATCAGAAGGATATATGTCCCCCCCTTCAAGTCTTTTTGATCACGAATTGAGTCTGATAAACTTGTGTAGTCCACACGATTTATCATTTTGAGCCTAAACAGAAGCATATGTTGCTTTATTTTTCTACATTACACAGAGTTTGCAAATTATATGTTATTTTGCCAAAACATTCAATATTGATGATTGAATGGAAGACCTGGTGAGATGAACCTCAGAAAGTCTCATATATGAAGTACATCCATTGTACTGAATATATTTGTTATATTCACAGGCCAATCTTTTATAAGATTGAAAACAATTTCATGAGTTGAAATTGACTGTTATTTTCCCATTCCCTTAATCTGAAAAGATTAAACAATTGGATTTGAAAAGATCTGCTTACAATTTTTATGAATTAACGGATCTTGCTGAAAATTTCATTCATTCTGTTGTATGATGCTAATGATTCTCATTTCCTCATAAGAGGGAGTATGAAATAATGAACGAAATGTTCAATTCTGGATGTTATCAGGGGAATATGATATAAGATCAAGGGGGAGTAACATCAAAGGTCGGCAATAGACTCAAAGGAGTGTGGCTGGTGATTATTACTGAAGATTATTACTGTGCTACAATGTCTGAGAGTTTTTGAATGTGAAGATCATCTTTACAAAAGTTTACTGATAGAGATTTTTCAACAAAGAGAATGTTTAATTTTGGAGAAGAATGTTTGCTTGTATCTGAAGAAATTCGTTTTTGGGGAGAATGTTAGAATCTATTATCTGAAGAAGATTCTTTGAAGATCATATCTTGAAGATCATTTCTGAAGATCGTTGCTGATATTGTTCTACATTGTCAAAAGAGAAGATTGTTGCTATTCTACATTCGAGGGGGAGAATGTTAGAAGATTTTCTCAACAAAAGATCGTCTGAAGATCTTAAAGCAGAGTTTGTTAGAAGATTGTTTTTGAAGATTTTGAAGAAGTCAGAAAGTGCTTAAAGTGACAAAGTTCAAACGAGATTCAAAGTGCGCAAATTCTTTCAAGCCTGAATACAAAGGGGGAGAATGTTGGGTCTGAATTTTAGTATTAAATTGTATTCGTCTTGAAAGTTACTATTGTCTATAATTGTAAGAACATCGTGTTTAACTTTGTATGTGTAGTTTGACTTTGACTAGAAGGATTTTAGTTTGACCCTATATATAGTTTTGTCTTTAATGTAATTACTGAAAGAGAGCTCAATTGTAAAATCACGTACATAATAGAAGTTTGACTTGTTGACTAATTCTCTCAATCTTCTTTCAAGTGTTCTTACAAGATTATCTTAGATTGCTATGGATTCATAGAGTTTATATGAAGATTGATCATTTCGTGGACTTACAGGAAGAATTTGTAAACATACTTAAAGAACAATTCTGTCCCAAGACAGCTGTGAGGCAGATGGAAGAGGATTTCCTAAAGCTGGAGCAGGGCAACCGATTCGTACAGGAATATACTGAAAATTTTATTGAACATTCCTGGTTTGCGGAACATTACATTTCTTCATAATCCAAAAAGTTAGAAAGGTATATTTGGGGTGTGAAACCCTCTATTAGAGAGTTTGTAATAGCAATGAACCCTGCAACATTTCCCTTAGTTGTGGATGCTGCTAAAACAACAAAGAGAAACAAGAATCGGTAGGGAGAAGAGAAAGTGGTGGAGAAACAAAAATGGCATGGGTCTTTAGCTGGTTTCTAAAGACCCCAATTTATAAAAGCAGATAACCGACCTGTTCAACCACCTACCATTAGAGCTTGTCCTTGATGTCATCAAGTGCATCAAGGTAACTGTCAACCTGAACCGAAAAAGTGTTATCGATGCGGTGAGTTGGATCATTTTTTGAGGGATTATTCTACACCTAAAAGATGCTTCCAATCTAATTCACCCGATCACGTCTAATCGAATTGCCCACAATTGAGAGCCCCACGATTGACTATGGGAGGGAATACCCCAAGTACTCATGGAAGGCCGAATGTACCGAGAGGAGAACAGGGAGGGGCGTGGGGCCGATCTTTTCAGATGACAAAAAGTGAGGCTGAAACAACGCTAGATGTAGTAACAAGTACTTTTCTTGTTAATTCTATATATGCTAAAGTGCTATTTGATTCTGATGCGAACTTTTCTTTCGTATCACCATCATTTGCTAAATATGCATATATGAATTCTATGCCCCTTGACAATATATTAGTGGTTGATACCATTAATAGTCAAGTATCTGTTATCTATATGTTAATAACTGTATGATTAAAATTGAGAGGTGTGGGATGCCGATCCATCTATTTCCTATGCCGATGAAAGAATTTGATGTTGTAGTGTGAATGGATTGGTCGTCAGAGAATCAGGACGATATTTTTTGTAATAAGAAAATAATCAGTATCAATTTGCCAGAGAGAAAGCCAATTGTTATTTATGGTGATCAGCAGGATCATCATACTAATTTGTTATTAGTTCTGAAAGCCCGTAAATGTATTCAGAAAAAATGACATGGTTATCTAGTCTATGTGGTCGCTTCAAAAAAAGAGAAACGTAAGCAAGAGTCGATTCCAGGTTGTCAATGATTATCCAGAAGTTTTTCCAGAATATTTGACTGGTTTACCGCCTGATCGATCTATTGAGTTCAGAATTGCTAGTACTCAGAGCAGCACTAGTGGCTAGAGCACCGTATCATTTGGCGCCATCAAAATTGAAGAGTTTGTCACTCAGTTGAAAGATTTTCTTGACAAAGGTTTCATCAGACCGAGTACTTCACCTTGGGGTACCATCAGTTGAAAGTCAGGGATGAAGATGTTGCCAAAACTTCTTTTTGGACCAGGTACGAACATCACGAGCTTTTGGTTATGCCTTTTGGTTTAACCAATACTCTTGCAGCTTTCATGGATCTGATCAACCAGGTATGTAGTGAATATCTTGATAAATTCATTAATGTATGTATCGACGATATTCTTATATACTCGAAATCTGAAGAAGAACATGTTGAACACCTTCGTCTCATCCTTGAATTCCTAAAGAAAGAAAGGTTATATGCAAAACTGTCCAAGTGTGAATTATGGTCGAGATAAGTTCAATTTCTGGGTCATGTCATGTCTGAGGCAAGAGTGAAAGTGGATCCTGCTAAATATTGAAGTTGTAGAAAGATGGGATGCACCAAGAACTCCTTCTGAAGTTCGTAGTTTCTTGGGGTTAGCAGGCTACTATTGGAAATTTATTCAGGATTTCTCCAGAATTGTTGTACCATTGACTAAATTGACTTGGAAGAACATCAAATTTCAATGGGAAGAGGATCAGCAAAGAGCTTTCCAATTACTGAAAGATCATCTTTACAGTGCTCTGGTTTTGTCATTACCTGAGGGATCTGAAGATTTTGTGGTCTATAGTGATGCTTCAAAGATGGGTTTGGGTTGCGTATTGATGTAGAGAGGAAAGGTGATTTTATATGCGTCCAGACATTTGAAGGATCGTGAAAAGCAGTATCCAATGCACAACATGGAGCTTGCAGCCGTAGTTTTTGCTCTGAAGATTTGGAGCCATTATTTGCTGGGAACAAAATGTTAGATCTTTACAGATCACAAGAGTCTCCAACATCTGTTCAGTCAAAAAGAGTTAAATATGCGGCAACGATGATGGATTGAACTGGTAAACAGTTATGACTGTGAGATTCTTTACCATTCAGGGAAAGCCAACATGGTAGCAGACTCATTGAGGATAAAAGAGAAAAGTGGTACAATCAAGGAAGTAGCAATGAGAATGAACCTATTGCCAGATCTCCACAGTGAAATTTTAAAATATCACGAAAAAGCAACTAAAAAGGATAATTCCAAGTTTGAATAGGTAAATGATTTCCACCCTGGAAATGAACGACAATGGAATTGTGTGCTTTCAGAGATGGATCTGGATATCGTGTTATAGGAATATCCGAGAGATTATTTTGGATGAAAGCCATAAATCCCGGTATTCTATTCATCCTAGTACCAATAAAATGTATAAAGATTTAAAACTGTTTTATTGGTGGCCTGGATTGAAGAAAGACATAGCAAGGTATGTGGAGCGATGTCTAACATGTCTATAAGTAAAGGTTGAACATCAGAGACCATATAGGAATCTGCAGTCTCTGGAAATTCTTGTATGGAAATGGGATCATATTACGATGGATTTCATCATGAAATTACCTCGAACTCCAAAGAAATATGATGTCATATGGGTGATTGTGGACCGTTTATCAAAATCTACACAATTTATACCAATAAAGAAGAATTATCTGTTAGAAAGGTTGGCCAATATTTACAACAAAGAGATTGTAACCAGGCATCGGGTTCCGCTATCTATTATCTCATACTGGGATAGTCAGTTTACATCTAAATTCTGGGAGAGTTTTCAAAAAGCTTTGGGTTCTCAGATTCGGCTGAGTACGGCTTATCATCTGCACACTGATGGGTAGAGTGAAAGAACGATCCAGACTCTTGAAGACATGTTAAAAGCTTGTGTTATCGACTTCGGGGGATCATGGAAAGATAATCTACCATTGATTGAATTTGCATATAACAATAGTTATCACTCCAGCATCCAAGCGGCACCGTATGAAGTTTTATACAGCCGTAAGTGCAAAACGGCGTTATGTTGGAATGAGGTGGGTGAAAGAAAACTAACATTTCCATAAATTGTTCAAGTTACTTCAAAGAAGATTGAACAGATTAGATAGAGAATTAAAACAACTTAGGACTATCAGAAGAGCTATGCCCACAGACGTCGTAAGCCAATTAAATTCCTTGTAGGGGATTACGTAATGTTGAAAGTCTCTCCGTGGAAAGGGGTTGTCAGATTCGGTAAGAGAGATAAGCTCAGTACAAGATATATCGGACCATTTAAAATATGCAAACGAATCAGAATGGTTGCATATCAGTTAGAGCTACCAGAGGAGCTTAGTTCGATCCATAACACTTTCCATGTGTCTAGTTTGCGAACATGTTTAACGGATCCGAGACTAGCAGTACCGTTACCAGAAGTGAAATTAGATAGCAAGCTGAACTTTGTGGAGACACCAGAAGCTATCACTGATCGGAAAACCAGAGTGCTACAAAACAAAGAGATCTCTTTGTTAAAAGTTCAGTGGCACTTCTATAAAGGTTCAGAGGCTACCTGGGAGTTAGAATCTAAAATGAGGACCGAATATCCGTGGTTGTTTAATTGAATGAATTTCGGGGCAGAATTCTTTTGAGGGGTGGATAGTGTGATAATCGTGTCCTTGTTATGCACCTGAGGTAATTATTATGTGATTACCTGATTATATGATCACATGAATATCTGATTAAGTACTATAATTGATCATGTGGATACATGCTTACATGAAATTAATATGTAAGTGTGTATATTTTTCATGCATGGAAAACATGTATATGTGTTATGCATGAACAGTTATATGTATGCATGGGTTTATTCTATGGTTTATATGGTGTGTGTGTGTGTGTGTGTGTGTGAATTTTTTTATTATGCATGCATGGGAGTTTTGAAGGCAAGAATTATTTCATATGGGGTGCATGTCTGTGCATGCATGTGTATGCATGTTCACATGCATAAAATACTCCTTCAACCGCCTTCCCATTTAAGGAAGGGTATATAAATGAGGGGAGATTGGCGAGTAAGGCTTTCTGCCATTTTTTTAAAAGGTTGAGAGAAATCTATGTGTTGCTTGCTAATTTTTAAAGTAAGTCTGGAATCAAGAAAACAGATTCGAAGTGCTATTTTCTCTTTACTAAAATTAAGAACTTGCAAGGTGAGTTTTATTAAATGCAAACAACTGATTTCATCTTTCATGGTACTGGTTTTACATACAAATTTTTGATGTTGAATGAGTTTGGCTATATGTGTTTTATAAACTTTATTGCCCGATAAGGATTTGTAATCAGACAGTATGTTATCCGATGAGGGCTCCTCACCGACTAAGCATTGGCAGTTAAAGAGTTTGATGACTTTAAGTGTTGACCGATGAGGTCTCTTATCGGACATAGCCTTGTCCAATAAGGACTCTTTACTGAACATCGTGTTGTCCAAATAAATATTCATCGCCCAAAGTGTTATGAGTTTTTATGTTTAATATTCTTAAGTGCCGGTTTGGATTGGTTATCGGACATGCATTGTCCGGTGAGGATGCTCATCGGAGAAAGCCTTAGCCGGCTTATTAACTTTATTATTATATGTTGACTGGTGAGGATGTATACGGACAATGCGTAGTCAGATGGGGGTGTATCTGGACAGGGTGTGAATGATGAGCATATTTGTTTTTTAAGTGTTGTCCAGATAGTGATGTCCGAAAAGTGTTGTCCGGATAGTGTTGACCGATGAGGAGGATTCATCGACCATAATATTGGCTGATGAAGGGAAAGATTGCCCAAAAACTTGTGTTATGAAATGGTGGTATTTTGTATCTTTTAAATTAGATTTGTGAACCGAGAAAAGATACTGATGTTTTCTTTCAAGACGTGTGTAACATAACTCTGTTTTGAAAAAATACTGATTTGAGAAATGTTCCTTTCAGACATGGTTACATAAGTCTGTTCTGGTATGGAACGAGGTTTCTTCCAGACGTGGTGACATAAGTCTGTTTTGGTATGGAACTAGGTTTCTTCCAAACATGGTGACATAAGTCTGTTCTGCTATGAAACCATGTTTTGAGTTTATCAAATGTTTTTTCCAGATGTGGTGACATAAGTCTGTTCCGGTATGAAACCTTGTTTTAAATGTTTCTTACAAACGTGGTGATGTAAGTTTGTTCTGGTATGAAACTATGTTTTGATAAGGAAATAAGGGTGACATATCAAGGAGAGGTGTATCATGTGATAAAGGTGGCATATCAAAGAGAGGCGTATCATGGGATAAGGGTGGCACTTGTAAGTGTGTTAATTATTGTAACTCTTGTTATTATATCCACAAGGTACAATAATTCTAAATCAACATTTCTTTATGACTTGATGACTTAGAAATATTGTTCTTATTGAAATGATAACATAGATGTTATTGAGAAAGAGAAAACGGCTTATAGCCAGAGGCATTAATTTCCTGTGATTTCAAAGAATTTTGAGGTAACATATTCTAAGTATTTTAAAGAATTCTGATTTGAAATAAAACTCGGAGGGTCATTGGTTATTATTTTATCAAGTTCTTACTTAAATTTAAATTAAAAGCTTTTTAATAATAGCCAAGAACTTTGGTGGTTGTTATTTGTTCTTACCCTTCTATAATCTTGGGGATTGAGACCATGTTGATCCCAGATCTCTTAATAACACTAATAATCAAGTTAAGAATAACCAAATTATAGTGTTTGAATGAACAAAATGATGAACACTTAAGAATAATGTATGAACATTCAAAGAATAATCTTGAGTGCCAAAGATTTCACTTTATTCAATAATTATGTAAAACGTAAAGCGTCAAAAATTAGAAAGCTACTAAGAAGATAACTATCTAGTGAGACTATTTAGCTAATATTCTACTAACATATAAAACTTATTTATAACAAGGATAAACATTAAAACAAGATAAACTTTGTACAATCCAGCTGTTGATTGATCATCTCCAACTGTCTTCCATGGATATGAGTTCAACCTCATCTTCATATCTTCATTTCTTCATTTCTTCATTTCTTGCCTCTGGTTGAACTGGTGAAGGAAACTCCAAGTGTTAGTATCCAGAGGGGTTATGGAGATGCATTTTCCATCGCATCACTGGTCAGTTCATCGACCCTCTGGTTGTTCTTCAGACTTAGTCATTTTTCCTTGAAGTCTTCCATTGGCCTTCTGGTTCTTCATAACTTGTTTGTCTTGATTACTTCATACATAATACTTATGGGGTTTAACAATCTCCCCTAAGTAATGAAAGAGCAAACATCAACTATTCTAAGAACATTCAAAGTATAAATGAAGAACAGAGAATATTCTAAAGAAAAGCATCTTTTGCCAAATTTTTCATTGGAACAAATGATGAATTCTTACATTGGTGAAATGGAAATTACAAGACAAAAAAAAATATAAGACTACATTTAGGGTCTCCCCTGTGATATTTCCCAAAAACGCATGAGTAGTCCTCTGTAATCGATGATTGTAGATATTTAATGTATCAATCTCTGTCAATCGTCTACTGGCACGTGAGACCTGCCCAATCTGTCTCTGATGGCTTTCTGAAACCATTTAAGTGTTTCATTTGAATACTTAAAGGCCTCAGTCAACCTGAAAATTTTCTTCGCTCCAAACTCATTTTGGTATACCAGACCCAGTTCTGGTTGAGTAAGGACAGAGGCAGATCTCTTCTCTTGCAGGCCAGAAAAGTCTTCATCAGGTGGAGTGCAGGATAGTTTGTCGATGCCAAGCTGAAGAGAAATCTCGAAGTCACTCTTAGCTCGATGCTTCACCAAGGTCTCCATTGTCTGCATGATCGTTCTGTTTTCCATCCCAAATCGTATGCCCTGATTCTGTCACTGAGTCGTGTACACGTAGAGTTCGATCAAGTTATAGGGATTGAGATTGATCAAGTCATTGTCACTAAAGACGCTGACCTGACCATGAGCTCGCTCCACTGTGTACTCGATGTACTTGATGGCTCAGTTGGCGAAGTTCCTCATTTTTATGTCCATGACCAACCTTATTCCATCGTTTGAAAAGAAAACCCTTGGTGGTTGGGTAGTCTGTCTCACAAACCTATGGTGTAGGAGGTTCATGGATTCTGGTGAAAGGATTGGAGGATTGAGAGTTATGCCCTTCATCGCGATCATGGTACAGGTATTGATGGATATTCTCCATCATGACTGGTTCCCTCGGCGGCACCTCTGGACGTCTCCTGAGTGACTCCATATTTACTATTATTTCATCAACTACCCCTTGAGGAGGGTGCCTTGAAGACGAAGGAACATCCGCTTGCACCTGGGTTTGTTGGGTTGTGGGTTGTGTTTGGGCTAATGGTTGAGAGGGGGTTGGTGATGGAAAAGTTTGAGTTGGCTCTGGTTCATTGGGTGCTCGTGGGGTGATTTCTGGTTCAAGAGGTTGTGTTTGGATGGTCTCTGGTTCAACGATTTGAGGAGGTTATTATGGTGATGAAGGTTGGGTGATTGTGGGTTGAGGTTGTAAGTAGTGAAGGGTTTTGTGGTGCGTGGTGTTGGTGAGGAGGTTAATGGTAAGTTTGGAGTTGGTGATGGGGTGAAGGTGTTGGTCACGGTTCCAGCATCTTCCTAAATCGAAACGTGGCGCTGGCTACTACGCTATAAGGGAAATAAGGTTGCGCCTTCACCAAGGCAATTGCTTTTGGTGTAGTGGGTAAGCGCTTGATCCTAACAATTGGTATCAGAGCAGGTCATGGGTTTGAATCCCATGGTGTGCATAATATGCAAGGAGTGCATAATTATAAGAAAGGCATGATGCACGGCCATTGACTTCTAACGAAGCTCTTATTAGTATCGGCAGATGCTGGGAGGGATTGTTGGTCACGGTTCCAGCATCTTCCTAAATCGAAACGTGGTGCTGGCTGCTACGCTATAAGGGAAATAAGGTTGCACCTTCACCAAGGCAATTGCTTTTGGTGTAGTGGGTAAGCGCTTGATCCTAACAGAAGGGTAGGTTGGTTGGTGGTGTGGATGGTTCTTCATCGGTTGATGAGCTCAACTCGATGGGTTCTTAGGAAGTGGCGAGGGGAACATGTACATTATGTACATCTTTAGAGGGCTGAGCCTCTGGTTCCCTTGCTTGGGTTGATGGTGGAGGTTGTTGTTGTGTTTGGGGTGGTGGTGATGGTGCAGCGGATTCAATCGGATGAGCAGTCGCGGCCTGATTCTCCCTCTCATGAGGTCCAAGATCTTGATCATCGGGGTCTGGGTCCTCATGGTGTGGCCTCTTGTGCAGGCGGCTGCTTGAGCATAAAGCTCTGATCCTCCTCTTCTTCTTCTCCTTACTGAAGGTCGCAAGATACGCCTTCAGAACTTGTTGTCTTCTGCTCTCCTCCATCGTGTGAAGGAGAGACATAGTGCGCCTTTGTTGATCAGCAAGGCTCTGGGAGAGAGCCTTGGTAGGTTGAATGGCGTGATGGATGAATTTTGCACTTATCTCATTGAAGGATGAGACAAGTGCCTTTGACAGGGCCCTTAGGTCGGCCCTGGTTGCATATTCCATGGTGGAGGTGGAGGCAGGTGGGGGCATGGAGGTGGAGGCAGATGTGGATGGTGGAACAGGGATGTTGGTAAGGATATTCCTCACCTCTGCAGTGAAGGAAGAGAAGGCTTCATTGAAGGATGGGCCTGCAGAGGGGGTGGAGGAGGAGGAGGTTGGGGTATGTTGGCTAGTATGGTGGCTGGGAGGGAGGAGAGGATGTTTTGGATGGTGGTCATTTGGGTTGAAAGAGAGGCTAATGTTTCATCGATTGATGAAGTGGGGGATGGGGTAGGTTGTGGGATTTGAGATTTGATGGTGGCTGGAAGGGTGTTTATGGTTTGGGAGATGGTGTTTATTTGGGTAGTGATTGAGGCTGAAGTCTTATCGGTCGCAGTTGCCTGGGCCGTGAGGGTGGCGATGGAGTGAATGAGGAGTTGGTTTCTTTGGGTGGCAAGGGCAGAGGAGGTGTTATAGTGTTGGGTAACTGTCTGTTGTAGCATTTGGAGACAGGTTGTGTTGTCTCGGGTTTGGGTTTCAAGGGTTGCAAGGGACTGTCGAAGGTGGGTGAGGTCGATGGATGGAGGGTTGTCGACAATCCCTTGTACGATGAGTTTTAGGTCTTCCAAGGACCGCTGGATCGAGTCTACAAAGGCTTGGAACTCAGCATTTGTGACCAAATCAGCCACATGGGTAACCCCTGCAGCAACGGATGCTGCAGGTTGAGCCTCAGCTCCAGAGGCGCCTTCATGGCCTTGTGAAAATATGGGCCGTGAAGGACTTCCATCATTTCCTTGATAGCCCTCTAGTGAGGAGCTATCTCTTGATGTTGCTACAACTTCTTCTTCTTCTTCGGCTTCAGAGGCCGAGGAAGAGAAGTAGATGTGTTTCCCCTTTGCTAGATCAAGTATCAAAGGGGATGTTGTGCACGAACAGGAGATCGCTCTGAACGATCTTGTGGATCAGCAATGCCAGAAGCAACACATGCTTCTGGGTGTGTGAAGGGTAGTGGCGAGCCATGAGGCGAAATGGCTCTTATTTCTTCATCGCCCCTCTGTTGGGAGGGGGCGATGGATGGTGAGGTTCCTCGGCTGTATCATTTCCAGAGGCCCGAAAAATGGCCTCTGGATGGCTGGCTGGGTGAGGGATTGGACTGGGTCGTCCTTGTTCAATACCCCTTCGGCCTTGATCGCCAGGGGTAGCAGTGGTGGTTGCCCTTTGGGTAGTGGGGATGGGTATTGTATGTGAAGGGTCGGGGGATGCACGAGGAGTGTCATCATCATCATTTTCATCATCCGATGAAGACGAGTCCTGTGCTCCCTCGTTATTGTCAGGGGACGGGTCTATGTGCTCTGGGGTAGCTGCCCTTGGTTCACGGGACAGCAGAGAGCGTTCGTAAGTCTGCCTAATCTCAGACGTCTCTGGTATGATGTTGAGCATGGCGCGAGAGACTATCCTCTCGGTGGTGTAACCTTCCTTGGAGATAGTTGGGTGATGACCATTCATTATGAACTGTGGGGTGAATGGTTCATTGGCCAGTAGTTCGTGTCTCCTCATCGCATCCCTTATAAAGAGAGCAACGAATCATGGGAAAAGCACAGACATCAGTGGCTTTCCGCGGCCTTGAGCTTGCACTTCTTGATTATCGCAGCATGGATTTCGTTGTAGATGAGGAAGGCGTAGTCCAGCGGTAGGTTGAAGAAGAGGCCGTACATGATAGTCATTATGTTGATGTTGCCCTGATCCATCGATCCCAGTTTGCAGGTCAGGGCTCTGTTCAATATGGAAAAGAAAATATTCCACATTGGGGGGAGGAATTGCCTCTTAAAATCAGAGGAATTGCATAGGTCACGATTGTAATCTAGCATACGGATGAAGCAGAGGATGTCGGATCTCGTGGGTGGTTCGGCGTAGTGGTCAATGCCAAGTTCTTGGCATGTGGGAATGCAAAGGACTTTAGAGACATGTCGTTTGGGGCGTCAATATCCCCCATGATTCCACGGCTGTCGGGGATATACTCGCAGGTCTGCCAGTATTGTTGGACGTACTTGAAAGGTACGCTATTGTCTGTTAAAGTTAACACCAGTTGGAGAACACAATTCTGGAAGAATTCTATCATGATAGCAAACCTGTCTTCAAACAGGTTGGTTCGAAGGTCGATCGCGTGGTTGTTTGGCTTTATAGGTAGGAACACCAGTACACGGCTGTCAGCTCCTGTTGATTGCACGTGGCTGTCGTTGTTGTTTGATTCGTGAGAGGCGGAGGAAGCCATTGTTGTTTGAAGTTGCAAGTTTTGCGTTTTTCAGTTCATCTTAAGGGAGTTGCAGGTTTTGGGAGCATAAAGAATAAGTGTTTTGAGGAAGAGTTGTATTTATAGGTGGAGGAGGAGAACAGGCAAAAATAATATTAAAATGGTAATCATGATTGTGGGAGACGTTTGGCAAAAAGGTGATTTGGTGGGTATCGTAGGCCGTCTTGACGATACTGTGCCATTAATGTGGGAGGACACGTGTCGTCATGGGGAGGGTGGATGGGTAATGTGAAGAGGTTTATCGGGAACAGTCTGTAAATGTCGCAGGCTTTTGTGTAAGGTGACGTTTGGATTATTTGGAGTAATTAAAAATTCTTCCAAATAATATCTCTTGAAATATCAATCCAAAAACAATTTATATTTAAAATTCGATCTAACTGTAAGATTAATACTAATTACCAAGTTTTGGTCTTCTAAAAACCCATGAAGTATAGTTTTTAGTTACAAAAGCGGCAATTTTGAATAATCTTTAAAGAGTTTGCAATTAAGATGGGGTTTTTGGATGAAAATTATTTTGTCATGGAACCAGAGGAGCTCTGGTTGGTCATGACTCATTGGATGGGGAACCAGAGGTCTCTAGTTAAACATACTCTTTTGGGATGAGGAACCAGAGGTCTCTGGTTGCACATGATGAATAAGTTCATCGATGAATTGTTGGGTTGTGGGAATAATGAGCCTTGGATAGACAAATTAGAGGCACTGGTTAAGCATGGACAACCCATGATGTAGGACCAGAGGGGCTCTGGTTGCATACACATGTTTTATTCATCATTTATCTAGCATTTTGGTGTCCAGAGGCTCTGGATACTAGAACCAGAGGCTCTGGGATGGAAAATGCATATTTATGCAATGGAAAGTTCTTTATGATGAATGAAAAGCTCCCCCTAGAAAGATGCGTGGGGAGGAGATTGAGTTTAAAACTCCCCCTTGAACCAATAGGTAGGTTCATTTTGATGACCAGAGGCTCTGGTTGCGAAGAATGATGAAAAGTGATATGAAATGTGGCTAAGTATGAGAATAGATATGAGAGAGAGTGGGTCTTTGAGACCAGAGGGCTCTGGTTCCAAAGACAACGAATCCAAAGGCTCTGGTCTTTAGAACTAGAGGCTCTAGTTGAAAAGGTGATGAAAAATAGTTATGAAGGAATAGTGAAGAATATGCAAAATGATATGAGACGATGGAGCCTTTGAGACCAGAGGGCTCTGGTTGCAAAGGCGATGCAAAGTAATATGAAAAATTGGTTAAGTGCATGTATGTGGTGGTAGAAGGGATGTGACTTTGAGACCAGAGGGATCTGGTTTCAAAGACTTTGAATCCAGAGGCTCTGGTCTTTAGAACTAGAGGCTCTGGTTGAGAAAAGAGTACTTAGTGAAAAAGTTCACAAAGTATTGGCTTTGGACCAGAGGTCTCTGGTGCCAAAGGATGATGGATACTTACGTAATTACATGCATGAATGATTAAGGAAGTCCAAGTTTGAGACCAAAGTGGCTCTGGTCTCAAAGAATTGTAATCCAGAGGCTCTGGTCTATACAACCAGAGGCTCTGGTTTAGCATACTTGGAGTTTATGGCTATTATTCTATATATCACTTATAGGCATAACCATGAGATATTGAAGATCTCTGGTTTCAAACTAATGATTGCCTCTAAGTGATGAGATTCAGCATACCCATCTTGCTGACTAGGAACAAAAATCTTTTCTCATCAAGAGCTTTTATGAAAATGTCAGCAAGTTGAATCTCAGTAGAAACAAAGTACATCTCTATATTACCTTTTTCAATATTGTCTTTCAGAAAGTGGTACCTTACATTGATGTGCTTGGTCTTGGAATGCTACACAGGATTTGCAGAGATAGCTATTGCACTCTTGGAGTCACAGAAGATTGGTATATTTTCATATTGAAAGCCATAGTCCTTAAGCTGAGTCTTCATCCAGAGAACTTGTGAACAACAACTAGCAGTAGCAAAATATTTTGCTTCTGCTGTAGAGGTTGAGACACAATTCTGTTTTCTGGATGTCCAACTTACCATCTTGTCCCCCAAGAGTTGACAGCTTCCAAACGTACTCTTTCTATCAAGCTTGCACCCTGCATGATCTGCATCGGTATAGGCTATTAGATCAAAGCCAGAGTTCTTAGGATACTAGAGACCCAATGAAGGGGTTCCCTTAAGGTATCTAAAGATCCTCTTGACTGCAGAGAGATGAGATTCTTTTGGATTTGATTGATACCTTCCACAAAGACATGTAGCAAACATAATATCTGGTCTACTTGCAGTCAGATACAAGAGTGATCCAACCATGCCTCTGTAGGTTGTTACATCCACAGATTTGCTTAATGGATCAGCAAATAACTTGGCTCCTGTAGCCATAGGAGTTCTCATCGATGATGAATTTGAGAGAGAGTATTTCTTCAGAAGGTCAGTCACATATTTGGACTGATTGATGAAAATCCCTTTTGAAGTTTGTTTTATTTGAAGACCAAGGAAGAAACTAAGTCCCATCATGCTCATCTCAAATTT